>NW_026973802.1:137500-157302 GCF_035594125.1 Scylla paramamosain | reverse complement strand
CACTAATAAAGCAAATAATGAGCACCTTAACTATTACATATTCCTTTTACTAGCCCTCCATCCTTTAGAAACTACAAAGAATCCTAAGCATCCTCGCAGCTCGCGACCATTTCTGATACAATGGAGTCTACATGTACCATATGTGTGTGTACTCTACCATTCCCGAAGAAACACGTCATCAGATCCCCATGACAGCTGTGTGGGGGTTAAACTGCGTCTCAAAACAGTCGTCTTGTAGAATTTCCAAGGCATGAATAAGACAAGACTTCGGGTATGAGGCGGTCACGTGACAAGGTGGCGGCGTATAAAGGAAATGAGGAGGAGGGAGGAGGAAGAGGAGGAGGAGGAGGAGGAGGAGAAGGCTTGTTCCCCAAGAGAAGCTGTTTGTGGTCTTCTGTCGCATCTTTTTATAAAGAGACACGAGACATGGCTAAGGCAGAGGAGGAGGAGGAGGAGGAGGAGGAGGAGGAGGAGGAGGAGGAGGAGGAGAACGACGACGATAATAATATAAGAGAGAGACAAAGAAGAGGAGGAAGAAGAGAAGATGAAGGAGACGAACAGGAGACAGCGAACAGTAGGAGGACGATGAAAAGAATAACGAAAAAAAAAAAAAAAAAAAAAAAAAATATATATATATATATATATATATATATATATATATATATATATATATATATATATATAAAAAATATATATATATATATATATATATACAGAGATAAGCAGATACAAAAAAGAAAGAAATCGGGCAAAAATAAAAATAAGAGTCAAAGAGCAAAAAGAGGAAGAAGAGCAAAGTATGAGAAGATTGTATCAGATACCAAAACAAGTGAAACACGAGACGATACGTATATCAAACTCATTCGAACAAATAAATAAATAGATCAATAAAAAAATATAAAAACACTAACATGAAGGGGTAAAAAAACGAGATGATATATTCTACTCTAATTATCATCAGGAGTGAAATCCTAGAAACGCGGAAATGGGAGCAAAAGAAAGAAAATTGAAACACACACACACACACACACACACACACACACACACACACACACACACACACACACACACACACACACACACACACACACACACACACACACACACACATACCAATCACTACAAGGAAGCAATAAAGCCATACCAATATCAAGTATTACATATTTTGAAATAACAATATATTTTTTTATTTTTTTATGCAAAGCATGACGGAAGCTTTCCACTTTCTGAGTGGACAAAAAAGCAAATAAAAAAATTTCATTTACATACAAACTTTATAAAAAAAAAAGTGACGAATTGTAAAGTGCAATAAAAATTAAAGGAAGAGGGAGGAGGAGGAGGAGGAGGAAGAAAGATGAAAAAATATAGAAAACTACAAATATCACTTGATGCAAAGGGGAGAACCCTGAGAGAGAGAGAGAGAGAGAGAGAGAGAGAGAGAGAGAGAGAGAGAGAGAGAGAGAGAGAGAGAGAGAGAGAGAGAGTCCCCTTTTCTTTTAACGGATATTACTAGTTCTTCATTCAATATCTCCCTCGTTCGATTACAGTTTCTAACATTTATTCCCTCTACTTCCTTATGTATCTCTCTCTCTCTCTCTCTCTCTCTCTCTCTCTCTCTCTCTCTCTCTCTTTCTCTTTCTCTCTCTCTCTCTCTCTCTCTCTCTCTCTCTCTCTCTCTCTCTCTCTCTCTCTCTCTCTCTCTCTCTCTCTCTCTCTCTCTCTCTCTCTCTCTCTCTCTCTCTCTCTCTCTCTCTGTCTCAAGCAAGAAACCACGAGGACTCTCGCTGACAGCTGAGGAATCCTTTTTAAGTGTTTGGGTACGGACTTTTTTTTTTTCTTCATAGTATTTCGTGTGGTCAGCTTTTTTTATATTTTAAACTCATGATTACATTTTCTTTTCACATACTGTTTTCTTCATTTTTTTTTCGTTCACATTTTTCACTAATAGGTAATCCATTCTCTTTAGTTTTCTTCTTCGTCTTATTAGTATTTTCTGTGATCAGCTTTTCAATTTCTAAACCTCGTGTTTCTCTTTTCTCTATCTCCCTTTCAGTGTTTTTTTTTTCATTTCCTTTTCTTTTCTGTCTTTTGTGTTGTTGTTTTTTTTTCCTTTAGTTTTCTCTTTTCTTTGCCTTCTTAATATTTCGTGTGGACAGTTTTTTATATTTTTTTTTATTCTTAATTCGTTTTTTGCATTATCTATTCCGTCTCGCTTTCATAGTTTCTCTTTTCAGGTTGTTTGTTATTTCTTTTGCTTCTAATTGTCTTTTGTATTGTTTTCCCTCTTTCTTTTCTAAAAACTTACATTCGTTCTTTTTTTTTTTTGCATTAACTTTCCTCTCTTTTTCTCTTGCTTCTCTCTTTAATGACTTTTTAGCTATTTTTTTCTTTCTGTTTTCTTTATTTTCTTAGATTCTTTTACTATTTCGTGTGGTCTTCTTTTGAAATTCTAAATTCGTTCTTGAATTTTCTTTTACTTGTTCTTGTTGCTCTGGTTGTCTATTTTTCTTCGCCCGCTCATCACTCATGTTCAGTATTTTAAGATATTTTTTCTTTTTTAATTGTTTTATTAGTTATTTTTCACATAGTTTTCTTTTTTTATTAATATTTCCTTTTTCTTTGTCTCATACCTTCTTTTCTTTATTCATATTTTTCTTTTCCCCCATCTTTTGCCTCAGTTTCTCTTTTTCGTTAAAATATTTTTACTATTTTTTTCTTTTTATTTGTGTCCGTCAGTTTTTCCTTTTAGTTTCCTTATCTGCTCATATTGCATAGTATTATTTCTTCCCTGGTTATTCTATCCTGATTAATTCTAGCACCTACTTTTTACTTGTTTTTTTTTTCTATTTTTTGTCAATATTTCTTACACTTTTCTGTTTTGTTTTGCTACTCATTGTCTTCTCAGTGTTCTTGTTTTGTATTCAACTTTCATCAATAATTTTTCCTCGGTTTTTTTCAAGCTTTTTTTATATTTTATTTTACAATTTAATTTTCTCATGTTCACTTTTTTTTTTATTAATTAATCTCGGTTCCCTTCTTAGCTACTATTTCTTTAATTGTCTTCTTAGCTATTTTTTAGTTCATAATTCTTCTTTTTTAATTAATTTCCTTCAATCTCTTGCTTCTCTCAAATTTTCTCTATATTTCGCTTTTCTTTTCTTTTCTTTTCAACATTTGCACTGTTTCTTACTTTCTCATTATTTTTTTTTATTCAGCTTACTTTTTTTTATCTTTTATTTTTATTTTTATTTTTACTTCTCAGCTTCTCTAATCTTAATGAACTCAATTTGTTTATTTTTCTCACCTTTTTGTTATTCATTTTACCTTCTTAAGTTCGTTTAACTTTTCTATCTCAAAATCCTGACTTATACTTCACTCTTTTAATTTTTCGTGTGTGTGTGTGTGTGTGTGTGTGTGTGTGTGTGTGTGTGTGTGTGTGTTTTACTCGGATTCATTTTTCTGGATTTTTTTTTTTTTTTTTTCAATCTTTTTTGTATCCATTTAATTTCTTATCTTCGTTTCACTTCTTCTGTTCAGACTGCCGACTTATGCTTCCCTCTTTTAATTCTTCGCGTGTGCGTTTATTGATTAATTAGCAAGGCACATTTAACATTCACGTGACTGAAATTATCTCTCTTTACAAAACACTTCGTACTTTCTCAACGAGGAGCTAAGCTTCTCCCGGGTCAGTTAATTTGAATATAATTGTCATACTTGTCCAGCATATTTTAAAAGTCCACCTCCTGCCGGCGAAGAGTTTCAAAATTTAATGCAATGCTAAACAGCGCTACGTGAAAGTTAAGCGCATTAAGTGGCGCCGCGTGGGACAGTGAGTGTACGTGAGCGGAAAGTGGGGTAGTGGGTGAGCTGTGGGGAAAAGGCAGGCGCTGGGTGGGTGGGTGGGTGGGGGAGGGAAGGAGAAAGGGGTTAGGTGTGTGTGTGTGTGTGTGTGTGTGTGTGTGTGAGGGGAGTGGGTGTCGACGATTGATAGATGGTGGTTGTGGTGGTGGTAATGAAACTGGTAGTAATGATAATAATAAAAATGACAAAAATAGCAGTAATAATACAACAACGACGGTGACAAGACTAGAGGTAAGAATAACCGGCTTAATACTACTATTACTAATACTATTACTACTACCTAACACCAAGACTTCCATAAGCAGAACACTTGAAGTGCAAACTCTTCCTCACTCACTCCCCTACAGTGTCACTCCATATCATCATTTTGTCCTTCTTTCCATGCTTTGTTCCTCATTTTTCCACATGCCTGTTTTGAATACTCTCTCTCTCTCTCTCTCTCTCTCTCTCTCTCTCTCTCTCTCTCTCTCTCTCTCTCTCTCCCTCTCTCTCGTATTTAACTGTGCATTAATCTCTCGCATTTAACTGTGCATTAATCTCTTTGTTTACTGCCATGATCTTCGGTATTCTCTAAATGCACTTGAACACACACACACACACACACACATCGTACATAATTTCTCCTTATTGTTTTCTCTTCGCTCCTTCCTCTCGTTCATTCTTTTTGTGAGTCTCTTCTCTTTCCTTAATTCTTCTCTTCATTAATTTTACTTTCCTTCGTCATGTTTGTCTCTTTATTCTATTACTCCCACATTACTGTTTTTACGTTTCTTCATTTTGTTCATCAAATAATGGGTTATTTTTTTCTCTGCATTACTGTTTCTTTCCCAATTGCCTTTGTCTGTCACTGTGTGTGTGTGTGTGTGTGTGTGTGTGTGTGTGTGTGTGTGTGTGTGTGTGTGTCTCTGCCTTTGATGTCCTTTCCCTTTCACTCTGCTTTTCCTTTCTTTCTCATTCATTTATCGTTGGTTGGCGTTCTTCTCCATGTCTGCTTCCCCTCTCCCAAAGTTTTTCATCTAATATTTCCACTATTCCCCCTTCACGTGTAATATCTAAGTTACATCCTCTCGTTTTGTTTAATTCCTTTACCCGTCCATTCTCGTCCTGTCCCTATTACTTATCCTCTCTCTCTCTCTCTCTCTCTCTCTCTCTCTCTCTCTCTCTCTCTCTCTCTCTCTCTCTCTCTCTCTCTCTCTCTCATCTATCCTGCAGTTTCAACGCACACTAAAGAGAAATTACAAAGAATAATAACTTTTTTTTGTTCATAATGAAGCATTGTCACTTTGTGTCTAAAAGGTTTGGGTTTAGAGCTCCTCTTAATATATTCCTGTGTTCTTTTTTGTGCTTCGCCTTTTTCTTGTCATGTCAGGTGTCATTGTTCCCTTCGTGTTTCTCTGTGTGTTTCTATATTACTTCTATCAGTCTTTGTTCTCCAAGGCTCAACTCTTCTATGCAAGCTTCATATGTTATCTATCTATTTATTTATTTATTTAATTTAATTTAATTTAATTAATTATTTTTTTATTGAGTAAGAACATTATTTTCTTTGCTACAGTCCTTGCTTTCCGGTGTCCCATTATTACTTGTTTATTTATTCTCTGTTATGCAGGAACATCATTTTTCTTCAGTACAGTCTTTGCTTTTCAGTGACCATTTCTTCGACCCAAGTAACTGGCACGAGTGTTATTGATATTTTTTATCTTTTCACTTATTGTGCAAAAACCTCATTTTCCTTTCCTAAAGTCTTTGCTTTTTTACCAACCATCTCTTATTGCCAAGTTCACGATATTTATGTATTTACTTTTTTTTTTTTTAAGGGGGGGGCAGGAACAACTTTTTTGAAGGCAAGAAAAACTAAGACATTTTTTTCAAAATGTAAAAAAAAAAAAAAAAAAAAAATTCGTTTCTCTTTCCTGCATAAGATGGAGGTCAACAAAAGGTAGAAAATGTTAGGAGGAAAAGTCCTCTTTGACTCTTCCGCTCAGGAAATTATCAAAACAAGATATAAGAAAAATAAATGTATTGAAAAATGAAAATAACTGAAGGGCAGAAATAAATAAATCGTAAAGGAGGGCGAGGTGAAAGATGAACATTCTAAACTAAAACACCAGAAACTGAAACCAAACACTCCACACACCATCTTTATTTCCTTCCCTTAAAACACCAGACTGTGAAACCAAACACTCCACACACCATCTTTATTTCCTTCCCTTAAAACACCAGACTGTGAAACCAAACACTCCACACACCATCTTTATTTCCTTCCCTTAAAACACCAGACTGTGAAACCAAACACTCCACACACCATCTTTATTTCCTTCCCTTAAAACACCAGACTGTGAAACCAAACACTCCACACACGCTAGCCTTCTGCTATGCTGTCCTGTCTCTCTTCCCAGTAGCTAGTTAGAAGTAATTACCAACCAGCCTTGCAAGGACCAAAAGATCTGTTGCTGTTTGGCTTTCCTTTGTATTCCTTTGTATTCCTTTGTATTCGTCCTCCTCCTCCTCCTCCTCCTCCTTTTTCTCCTCCTCCTCCTCCTCTTTTCCTTTAATTACGTGTCTTTTTTTCCTTCCTAACCTCATATTTTCTCTTTCAGTGCAGTATAATAATTGGTTTCTCCTTTTCCTTCGTCTGTTCTTTCTTTTTTTCTCCTTTCAGTTATACCGTCATTCCAATCTTCTCTTTGTCCATTTACTTGGTTTCCTCCTCCTCCTCCTCCTCCTCCTCCTCCTCCCGTGTCTCTTTCATTTCCTTTTAGTAATCTTCTCTTTTTTTTCCATTTCAATCAGTACGAGGTGTTTTTTCTTTTCTTCTTTTCTATTTTTCATGAATACTTCTTTACAATTTTATGTCTTACTTTCCATTTCAATGTATTCATCTTTTTAATTTCATCGTTAGGTTTTTTTTTTACGTATGTTGCTTTGTCCTCAATTTAATTTTCTTTTCATTTCATCTTTTGGTAGTGAAACAGGCTAAATAAAAATCTTACTGTTTGTCATCTTTTGAGTACCAGTCATTTGAGTACCAATATTTTGAATACAGCAGTGCAACCAGGCAGACTGTCACTGGAATAGAGACTTACTACTGTTTGTAATCCTGTGTAGTCTTTAGTGTCAATAGTTTGAATAGTGTGAAATCAAAAAGCTAGCAAGGGAATAAAGATTTCTCGCAGCACTACTCACTACAGGGACGGCCACGCTCTAGTCACGGTCCAGTCACGTTTTATTACATGCACTTTAGTGAGGACTGTGAGGGCCGGTTTTTTTTTTTTTTTTTTTTTTTTTTATGTAGGAAGGACACTGGCCAAGGGCAACAAAAATCTAATAAAAAAAAATGCCCACTGAAATGCCAGTCCCATAAAAGGGTCAAAGCAGTGGTCAAAAATTGGTGGATAAGTGTCTTGAAACCTCCCTCTTGAAGGAATTCAAGTCATAGGAAGGTGGAAATACAGAAGCAGGCAGGGAGTTCCAGAGTTTACCAGAGAAAGGGCTGAATGATTGAGAATACTGGTTAACTCTTGCGTTAGAGAGGTGGACAGAATAGGGGTGAGAGAAAGAAGAAAGTCTTGTGCAGCGAGGCCGCGGAAGGAGGGGAGGCATGCAGTTAGCAAGATCAGAAGAACAGTTGGCATGAAAATAGCGGTAGAAGACAGCTAGATATGCAACATTGCGGCGGTGAGAGAGGGGCTGAAGACAGTCAGTTAGAAGAGAGGAGTTGATGAGACGAAAAGCTTTTGATTCCACCCTGTCTTGAAGAGCAGTATGAGTGGAACCCCCCCAGACATGTGAAGCATACTCCATACATGGACGGATAAGGCCCTTGTACAGAGTTAGCAGCTGGGGGGGGTGAGAAAAACTGGCGGAGACGTCTCAGAACACCTAACTTTATAGAAGCTGTTTTAGCTAGAGATGAGATGTGAAGTTTCCAGTTCAGATTATAAGTAAAGGACAGACCGAGGATGTTCATTGTAGAAGAGGGGGACAGTTGAGTGTCATTGAAGAAGAGGGGATAGTTGTCTGGAAGATTGTGTCGAGTTGATAGATGGAGGAATTGAGTTTTTGAGGCATTGAACAATACCAAGTTTGCTCTGCCCCAATCAGAAATTTTAGAAAGATCAGAAGTCAGGCGTTCTGTGGCTTCCCTGCGTGATATGTTTACCTCCTGAAGGGTTGGACGTCTATGAAAAGACGTGGAAAAGTGCAGGGTGGTATCATCAGCATAGGAGTGGATAGGACAAGAAGTTTGGTTTAGAAGATCATTAATGAATAATAAGAAGAGAGTGGGTGACAGGACAGAACCCTGAGGAACACCACTGTTAATAGATTTAGGAGAAGAACAGTGACCGTCTACCACAGCAGCAATAGAACGGTCAGAAAGGAAACTTGAGATGAAGTTACAGAGAGAAGGATAGAAACCGTAGGAGGGTAGTTTGGAAGTCAAAGCTTTGTGCCAGACTCTATCAAAGGCTTTTGATATGTCCAAGGCAACAGCAAAAGTTTCACCAAAGTCTCTAAAAGAGGATGACCAAGACTCAGTAAGGAAAGCCAGAAGATCACCAGTAGGGCGGCCTTGACGGAACCCATACTGGCGATCAGATAGAAGGTTGTGAAGTGATAGATGTTTAAGAATCTTCCTGTTGAGGATAGATTCAAAAACTTTAGATAAGCAGGAAATTAAAGCAATAGGACGGTAGTTTGAGGGATTAGAGCGGTCACCCTTTTTAGGAAGAGGTTGAATGTAGGCAAACTTCCAGCAAGAAGGAAAGGTAGATGTTGACAGACAGAGCTGAAAGAGTTTGACTAGGCAAGGTGCAAGCACGGAGGCACAGTTTCGGAGAACAATAGGAGGGACCCCATCAGGTCCATAAGCCTTCCGAGGGTTTAGACCAGCGAGGGCATGGAAAACATCATTACGAAGAATTTTAATACGTGGCATGAAGTAGTCAGAGGGTGGAGGAGAGGGAGGAACAAGCCCAGAATCGTCCAAGGTAGAGTTTTTAGCAAAGGTTTGAGCAAAGAGTTCAGCTTTAGAAATAGATGTGATGTGATAGCAGGTGTGAATGCTTCCATTAAAATGCATGTAATAATATGTGACTGCATCTTGAGCGGACCGTGACTTGAGCGTGACCATTCCTGAAGTGCTCCTCGGTCCTTACTTATCCTTTGCAATTAATATAGTACCAATAGTCAGTGTAGCGGCAGTGTAATTAAACAGGCTGACAAAGGACAAATATTCGTTTCTGTTTGTTTTACTTTGTAGTCTTGAATTCAAGAGTACTTACTAATCTGGTCTCTGCTACGAACTTGCAAGTGTTAGGAGTAAATGCCCAAGGAACCTTCCAGTCTTTTATCTTCTACTGTCTTGTATTCTATGCAGTCTTTCATATCAATTGGTAAATACAGCACTGATCTGGTCTTTGTTACGAACACGCTGACTTCTGGAGTAAAATTTCAATGATCCTTGCTTACAGACATTCACCTTATCTTCTACTGTCAGTTTCTTTCCGTTTGTAATCTCCAATGCCGATTGCTAAGTATAGTACTAATCTGGCCTTCGCTACGGATGTTAGAAGTAAATCACAATGATCCTTCCAAGTATTGACCTCCTTCTCCTACTGTGTGGTTTATAAAAAGGGATAGGAAAGTCATGTGTATTAGTGTTTAGTCTTCCTTCTGTATCGGTCTTTATGTCTGGTTCCCTTATATCAGCGCTAGGACGGCGCCCCCTAACAAACGACCTTGCTTGCCGCATTTGGGAACCATTACCTGGAGTGGATGCTCTTCCTAACCTAGGACCGTGACCAGGATTTGAACCCGTGCGCCCAAGGACCAATGGAACCTTAAGTGCGCGCTGTACCACTGTACCACGGAGGCCACTGGTTATTCTTCCCATACGTAGACCAGACATGAGAATGCTAAGGTGGATAATGGGCGAATCAGTCGGAAAACATCTACGAAATGAAGAAGTGAGGAGAACAGGAGTAGAATGCTTTACGGAAGAGATAAAATTACCCCCCCACAAAAAAAAAAGAGATGATTTGATCACGTAATAGGATAACACAAAGAATCCATTACAGAGGATGGAGAAAACCAAATAAGGGAAGATCGAGGAGAAGACAGAGAGACAGAATTACGGCAGAACTGCAAAGGATGGGAGTCACAGAGGAATATGCAAGGGAAAGAACCAACTGAAGGGGGACACGTAAGGCGCTAACCCTTCACTCTATATAAAAAGAAGCGGCGGAAGGAGAAGACAAAGTACCAAAGAATAATGCAGAGCAATGTACTTCAACACACAAGCAAGGACATAGGGGTTCAAAACTCTGCGATCCTTTCCAGCCTTCCATATCAACAGATCGCTAAATATAGAAGCATCCCTGATCTATGTAGTCCCCCACCACGACTCCCGATGCTCTTATGGATGAATATTGAGTGATCCTCCTTGTCATTTAGCTTCTTTACCTCATTCTCGTGTCTGGTCTGTGAGAGAAGGGCGGGGCGGCTCGCGGGAGGTGTATTCTGGCGAGGCGGATGCTGAAGTTTGCCGAGCTTCGCGATTAGAGGCTTGAGGCAACGCAGCGCTCAAAGACAAGGAGATGGAGAGGATCGCTGAGGAAGAGTTGAGCATCGGAAGTCTTGCTTGGCTTCGTCGTGTCTTGTGTGGTGGTGGTGGTGGTGGTGGTGGTGGTTGGGATATAATGAGGTGTATAAGGTTGTTTGTTTGTGTTGGGTGGGGATATACTAGTAGTGCATCTAGCTGTCTATTTATCTATCTATCTAGCTGTCTGTTTGTCTATCTATCTATCTTTCCATACTGTATAGGTTTGACAAATAACTGGATTGTTGTAGAAGGAAGACTGAATGTGGAAACGTTTGAGGTTTTTATAAAGATCTGCTTCATCCGGTGTTTTCTCACCACAACAATCCTTTCTATCTATCCATTTATCCATCTGGCATCTATCAGTCTATAATCTCTCTCTCTCTCTCTCTCTCTCTCTCTCTCTCTCTCTCTCTCTCTCTCTCTCTCTCTCTCTCTCTCTCTCTCTCTCTCGTGTGTGTGTGTGTGTGTGTGTGTGTGTGTGTGTGTGTGTGTGTGTGTGTGTGTGTTTGTGTGTGCGTGCGTGCGCATGTGCGTGTTTTAAAGGTTGTTTGATTACTGACATATCATCGTCTTCCCAGTATGCATACAATGCACTGTGTTGTTGCATAACTGGTTTGTTTAAGCAATTATGTGTGTGTACTATATTAATTTCACAAGTCTATGACGATTTTTCACATTTTCATTACATGCTTTTCCACCATTTGTTGTGTATTTTTTTATAAGTACCTTTCTGTTTACTTTTCTATATTCTGTTGTGGTCAATAAAATAATAATAATGATAATAGTAATAATAATGATAATATTAATAATAATAATAATAATAATAATAATAATAATAATAATAATAATAATAATAATAGTATTAATGATAATAGTAATAATAATAACAACAACAACAACAACAACAATAACAATAATAAGTTCCTTTCGTGTGTATCTATATCCCGGTTTCACTAATAGAAATTTATATATTGAGTTAAAACCACGGTTACAAAGAAAATCATTTACTTATTATTATTACTCTCTTACGATAAACATTACAAGACTGTACAGTGTTTAGTGTTTATAAATAACAATGCATCCATCTCTCTGTGTGTGTTGGCGGTGACCTGCACGAGGGCGAGGAGGTGAGGGCGTGACGAACTGCGTGTGGGTGGTGAAGGCAGTCATACACTTTGTAAGGCGCCAAAACTGTGAAAGCCCCGCGCCAACTCCCCCCACCCATCCACCACACTCTCTCTCTCTCTCTCTCTCTCTCTCTCTCTCTCTCTCTCTCTCTCTCTCTCTCTCTCTCCATATTTCTCTATCTCGACACCCCTCTCCAATTCGCTGTGTGTGTGTGTGTGTGTGTGTGTGTGTGTGTGTGTGTGTGTGTGTGTGTGTGTGTGTGTGTGTGTGTGTGTGTGTGTGTATTCTCCTCTCATTATTTTATATATATATATATATATATATATATATATATATATATATATATATATATATATATATATATATATATATATATATATATATATATATATATATATATATATATATATATATATATATATATATATATATATATATATATATATATATATATATATATATATATATATATATATATATATATTTACATTTTCTATGTTTTTCTCTCATAAGCCTCAATCTTTTCCAGTTCAGTCTTTATTCCATTCCTCCTCCTCCTCCTCCTCTTACTCTTCTTCCTCCTCCTTATCTCATTATTCTTCTTCCTCCTCCCCCTCCTCCTGCCCCTGCTCCTCACTCAAAGCCACAGCATTGCCCCAAACGACTGTCGGTCAAGTTGTCTCTTCCTCCTGAATCTTACCGAGTCAGTGACCTCCTTCTCCTCCTCCTCCTCTTCCTTATGCAGAGTCTCTTAACCTCAGCTTTCTCTTCCTGCTTCTTTTCTTGAATGGAGTTGTTCACTATTCCCATTCACTGCCTCCGCTTCGTAACCTCACTCCCTTCTTCCTCCTTTTCCTCCTTTTCCATAACAGAGAACCATTTTGTGTTGCTTCTCTCCTTCCTTCTCTATAATCCTTTCCCGCTCACATTCTCCTCCTTCCTTTTCATCCTCTTTTACAATTCACATTCTCCTCCCTTACATGTCCCGACACCTTCCTAGAAAATTATCATCTTCCTCTTCCTCCTCTTCCTGTACCATTTACATTCTCCTTCTTTACCTGTTCTGACATTTTCCTAAAACCATTATTCAGCTTCCCTCCACTCCTCGTCCTCCTCCTCCTCCAAATGCTCTCCTCCTTACTGTTCGACTCCTGACACTCACACACAAAGAGAATCCAGCAACTTGTGTTCACTCTGCGGGCATACGATCGCATCTTATCCTCAACTTCTGACTTCCCGCAGACACGCATCAGTTGGTCTGGTGCACTGATTGCTTGGACGCCTTTTAAGGTTCCCGCGCAGGAAAGGCAGACACTGGTATTCTTAAACGCTTCTTGTCTTTTACAAGGACTATTTCCAAAGGCAACATAAATGATTAGTCAATTAGTATTTTTTTTTTTATGTAACGGGGCAGCTGGCCAGGAGTAACAAAAGGTTAGAATAAAAAAGGCCAACTAGAGTGCCAGTTCCTTAACGCAAGTCAAAAAGGACCACCGAAAATTGGTTGGAAGATAAGTGTCTTGAAACCTGCTTCTTGAAAAGGAAGGAGGAAATACAGAAGCAGGCAGGAGTTCAAGAGTTCATCGAAAAGGGATGAATGATTGGGTCACTGATCGCCTGGATGACTTAAGGTGGCGGCAAGAAGGATAGACAGGCATAAGGACAGGCACTGGTATTCTTATACGCCTCTTGTTATTTTCAAGGACTATTTTCAATGGCCTCGCTGCACTACAGTTTCCACTTTCTCTCACCCCTGTATTGTCCACTTCTCTAATGGAAGAGCTAACCAGTATTCTCAATCATTCATCCATTTTTTAGGTAAACTCTGGAACTCACTGCCTGCCTCTGTTTTCCTTCCTGTGACCTGAACTTTTTTTCAAGACGGAGGGTTTAAGACATTTATCCTCCAATTTAGGATGATATTTTTGACCTCTCTTTAAGGACTGGACCTTTTCTTCTATTATTTTTTTGCTGTTTGCCAGTGCTCCTCCTACATATGAAAAAAAAACACAGATGTCAATTGGCATTTTCTTCAAAACAATTACGTACTTTATCACGTTTACTTTATCAAGTAAATATCACGCTTTCTCACACAGGATACGGAAGAGGGCAAGCAGTGGAGGTGGCTTGCAAAAAAAAAACAACGATCCTGTATAGAAACTAAATCGTTAGGGAACTTTAAAAGAAGTTTAGACAAGATAAGACGTGCTGAAGGAAGAAACATGACTGGTGCCTCGTACTATAAAGGACGGAGACTTAGTGGTGAAAGGAATGGATGGAGGCTTCATAAATAAAATTACATTTGGCGAATGACAAAGGGAATATTTGGCGAGGGAACGGTTAGAGAAGATAGGGGAGACTGGCGAGGGGAAGGTAAGGAAAGAGGGGAGGCAAAGGTTGTTCCCCCATCAGGGTTGTTTTCCGATAGCCACGGAGATGAATGGCAGTGTTTTTACGAGCGTGTTTTTTTTTTTTTTTTTTTAATGTTGTAGAGTTAATAACTTTCCATTAGAATTGTGAAAATATTTGTGAAAGCCTCAGATAACTTCAACTATTTTTCCACTATTGGTGTCTTCATGATTCTAGTGATGGTTTAATGAGAACTCAATCATTAATGGGAAAAACACACGCAAGAACCCGACCATTCATCGCTGTAACCTTTGAAAACAGTCCTTTTGAGAGTTGTAAAGGTTTTAACATATGGATTTGTTTGTGATAAGCTACACTGCTTGAATTCATGGTCAGACACATTGTTCTCTCATTAGGATAACTTTCAGAGAGGAGGAGGCAGTGGACACCTGCTGAAAAGGTAATTACGCCCACTGAGGACTCAAGCACTGGACCAGGGGATGGTGCGAACTGTCTATCACCCACCTGTGACCCAGCTGAACATTTCCCTTTACGTCTCACAAAACAAGGAGGCAGTCACAGCCTGTCTTCTAAAGACGATTCTTCTTTCACACAACGCTACATACATCTAATACAAGGACACCCTTAGCTCAAAAAAAAAATATAAATAAATAATAATAATAATAATAATAATAATAATAATAATAATAATAATAACAATAATAATAATTATTATTATTATTAGTTTTTACCTTTAGTGGATTTTTTTTTTTGTTCGCCTTTTGTGTTGGCCAGTGCCCCCTTGTATAAAAAGACTATTGGCCGAGTTGTCAAAAATGTTTTTATGACCATTAATAACGCAAAATCTTTATGAGATTATAATTAAAATCATGCCAACACTTGAAAGCCCCCAAAACCTCAACTAGAGCATATTGAATATCAACATTCGTCGAGACAAATCACCGAAACGTCACTAGGGAGTTTATAAAAAAAAAAAAAAAAAAAGAATGAGGTGGAAATAGGTAAGTACATTTCATACAGGAACTGTCACGTGCAGGCCAGACACCTGCCTGCTTCCAGCTTCCCTTACTTTATGTTCTTCCGTTCAGCAATACGAATCTCTAATCTAAAATGAGAGATGTTCTGGAAAGTATATGTGAAAGTTCTTTATGTAGAAGCGATCAAGGCGAGGACGTGAGGCGAGAACCTATGCACTGCGGGCCAAGGTGCTGCGAAGGCCGCTTGACGAAGTTGTGGGCTGAGTCTGGATGCAACTTTCCCGCGCCTCGAGATAACTCTTACACAACTCAGGAATTTGCTGCCAGGAAGAGAAGGAGGAGGAGGAGGAGGAGGAGGAGGAGGAGGAGGAGGAGGAGGAGAGGGAGGTCGTAGAAGGACACAAGAGGGCAGGCGGGAGAGTGTTTGTGTCCACCTCCTTCCACCCTCCTCCTTTTCCTCTTCCCACAGGAAAGAAGATCCAATAAAACCGCTTTTAGGTTGCAAATTCCAAGAACAAGTCGACTCACAAAGGATTCCAGTCTTTAATGCGGGTTTCAAAAGTCAAATGAGATAATAACGAGGGTCTCTCAAACTTTAATACTGAACTGTAGTCTTAGTATTAGCTTCATTTGTTTTTTTACTTATATTACAAAGTTTTAAGATAATTATTGTTCTCTACATGAATCCTTTGATACTGGTGCGTTAATCTGAAGGCAAATAAGGTAATACAGTCAAGACTGAATTTTAAGAGAGCCATCTAGAGTTTACACTTAAATTCTAAGTGATTAACATACAAAGGCATACAAAGGCTAAGACAGTGATTCCCAAGCTGGGGTTAAATTATCCCCTCGGGGTAACCTAACCACTTTTCGGGGATAATGCGGGGTGACAGAAAAAAGGGAAGAGTTCTGGAAGTTAAGAAAACATTGAGGTACCTTGTACTGGATTACTTAAGTCTTCGTATGCAAAGTTAAACTATTATAACGAAATAATAAAGTTAACTCGAATATCAGTAAACATTGATAAATATTATGTAGTATTAAGTCTATGTAAGTGTATGGCCAGCAAAGATTACGACACTTAAGCTTCAGGACACAGTCACTCAGCAACCCTGACCACGACGTGTCCAGCATGTGTCACACTCACTGCTTGAGCCTCCCTGTATTTCACACTTTGTTTTTTTCCGTGAGCATCATCCGAAGTAGACATAAGCAGGCATGAGTGTGTACTGACCTGTGCATTATAACTGGTATTTGCTTACTATCATATCCTTCCTCTGCTGAATAAGCTCTTCTAATTTGGCCATATATGTCATTACTTCTTATTAGCTTCACTGTGTTTCTAAGTTACATGGCAACATTTTCTCTTACAGGTTCCCATGGCAATGACTTCGGGTTTTCCTGTTATGTAAACGAAGCCAGGTCAAGGATACGAAAAACACAAAACAATACGAAAAAATGAAAAGAAACAGGCAAGTGCTATTCAACAGAGATAAATCGTCGTTGTTGTTATGTTTTCTTTCCTGTCAAAGGTACAAAAATTAGACAGGAAGACAGTCCATTACGCCACACCTCAAAAATCTAAAACTAGGAGGAATAACAAACAAGACCAATTTAACAGTTCAGGGAAGAGAGAAGAAGGTTTTTTTTTTTCAGAGACAGGAAGACTCCTTGCTGTGTTGATCTTTTATTTGCACACAATTTGAGACAAACCAAAGGATAAAAGAGAAAAGAAACATCACAAAAAACAGAAGAGCGAGGGTCATTCCGAAGAGACTGAAAGAGTTGTTGTTGTGGTTTGACCTTTCACAAACCTGCACGACTGAAGACATCCTAAAGAAAATAAAACAAAAGCACCAAACGTTATTCCACTGGAACGAAAGACTTGTCAACGTTGTGTGTGTTGTATTTTTCTCAACACAAATGAAGGCAAGATAAAGATAGGAAAAATAAGACCAGGGTAAACAGCAAGTGTAAATCCAAAGACTTAAAAAACAGAAAAAAAAAACACTAAACATTTTCGTTGAGAGTGGATTTGGATAGGAGACGTACGAAATACCAGTCATTTCTTAGAAAAGATAATTAAAATCAGAGCAGGATCCGAGTCATATACTTGACCGTTTAATAACTTTACTACTAAGCCATTAAGATTACAAGTACTAAATCTAACGAGGTACTTGTATGTGTGTGTGTGTATATATATATATATATATATATATATATATATATATATATATATATATATATATATATATATATATATATATATATATACATATATATATATATATATATATATATATATATATATATATATATATATATATATATATATATATATATATATATATATATATATATATATATATATATATATATATATATATATATATATATATATATATGAAGAAAAAAGTGCAAAATCACTCGGAAACGAAACCGCACTCAACTACTTGGAAACAGATCGAGCATTTAATACGGCTCAAATATTAAAAAAAAAAAAAACAATATAAGGTTTCGAGTAAATTAGAACTGAAAATTCTAGCTAAACGAGTCCTATTATCTTACTGAAAGGTGGTGAGTTAATCCTACAGGCAATTCACGGCCTTTTCAATGGATGCATTTCAAAGTATCTACTGTTAGCACTGTCTCTCCTACCAATCTAACAAGACCAATAGTGTTTCAAGTGATCTGCCTATAACTTGCCTTTCATCTTCAAAGCATTCCAGATTAAGAGAGTTTCAGATTTCCTGTTATAGGTCCATCAACTGCCTCTCATCTTTAAAACTTACCACATCAACAATATCTTCTTTAAAGCTTACCACATCAACAATATCTTAAGTCTTTTACCTTTCACATTCAAAATTCATGATTAATAGTATTTAAAAACGTTTAATATCTGTCTATTACCTGGATTTAACTTGTCATTCACCTCTAAGACTCATTAAATCAATAGTATTTCAAGTTTCTATTACCAGATTATTACTCTGTCACCTACAAAGTTCACAAGACTAACAATATTCCAAATCCCTGTATCATTTGCATTACACCTTCAAAACTCAAGAAATAAAAAAAAAAATAACACTGTTTTACGTGTTTATTATCTATTCATTCCTTATCCACGATCTGTCTTTCACCTTCACAGGCCACAACACCAACATCTTTTTAAGTACCTGTTACCTCTCTACCACTACTAAATATCTATATTCTTCAAAGCTTACCACGCGTCTATCACTTACCTAACTACTACTACTATCATTTTCAAAGCTCACCAGACCAACATTATTTCAAGTACCCATCACATATCTACCATAACTAACTATCTATCATCTTCAAAGTTCATGAGACCAACAGTGTTTCGAATGCCTATCACCCATCCACCTATCACTAATACCCATCTGTCATTCTCAAAGCTTAACGTACGAGTATTAACATTATTTCAACTACCTATCACCTATCTACCTACTACTGTCCGTCTTTCCAACATATCTATCAATACCTGTCTATCTCAAAAAATCACCGTTCATTGCCCTCATTCCCCCTCATAACACCAACAACTGCGTGTCCATTACTTATCCACTCGTCGTGACCTGTCCGTCAGTCTTCAAAGAGCAGCGTTTACCAGACACATTCCCTTCCACCTGCGTCCCTATTGGCCGTAAATATGTGAAGCTAGTCCTCCAAATCCCCTCCCGCAGCAGGTGATATCGCTTGTGTCTTTTCCTTCCTGCTGAAGTGATAGGCTTCACCTCCTGGTCTCCTGCCCTTTGTACCGCCATGACTCTCGCCTCGCATCACAGAAGCGTAGAAGACCAAATATCATGTGTGTTTTGATTCTAATGTGGTTATTCGGTTTGTGGGATTAACTTCAACTTTATTTTCTTTTCGAGATTCGTTGTGCGGTTGAGCAAATTCCTTGTCAAAAGTTATAGCTGATTTATTGCATGTTTATGAAGTTTACTAAGTTCCTTTCGCGTTTGTTTGTAAGGTTAACTAAATTTCTTAAAACATTTCCTTAATTTATTGCAATCTGTCTTTGTAATTTCATTTTTTTTTCGAAATTCGCTGTGTGGTTCAGTAAATTTCCTTTTTTAAAAATTTATACCTAATTTACTGCGTTTATGAGATTTACTAATTTTTTTCGCGTTTATTTGTAAGGTTAATAAAACAATTTCTTAAAGCTTTTCCTTAGTTTATTGCATCTCTGTCTTTCCGGCTGTCTCTTTGCTCGCTGTAATAAATATCTCGTCTTTTTCCAAAGAATTTCATAAATTTCATGAATTTCATAAAGCTTTTCTCACATTTATTGCACCTTCCTTTTGTCTTTCTACTAACTTTCTCAATGACACGTGTCTATTTCCTTAATTTCTCCTCAATGAAACGTATATAATTCTTTCATTTCTCATGTGTTGTTCTGCATTTTTTTTTTAATATTCTTCTTCCTTTACTCCTCTTTTTTCTCTCATTTTTTCCTATTTTTTTTTATTCCATAAACACACTAGGTCTCTCTCTCTCTCTCTCTCTCTCTCTCTCTCTCTCTCTCTCTCTCTCTCTCTCTCTCTCTCTCTCTCTCTCTCTCTCTCTCTCTCTCTCTCCCTCCACACAATATCCTCAGGCAACATTTCCTTAGCGTCTCCTTAACTTGCTGTTTTCAAAGCCTCCTCAGGATCTCCTTTGCAAGGCACACTTTGATCCTCCCAACACCGCCACGCCATGCCACAATGCTGAGGCGATTATAGTGCGTATAGTGGTGTGCAAAGGATCCTCTCTCTCTCTCTCTCTCTCTCTCTCTCTCTCTCTCTCTCTCTCTCTCTCTCTCTCTCTCTCTCTCTCTCTCTCTCTCTCTCTCTCTCTTTTTTTTT
>NW_026973802.1:120000-132500 GCF_035594125.1 Scylla paramamosain | reverse complement strand
TGTGGTCTGCCGTGGTTTGTACTCACGCCCCAGAAACTTTAAGCTGCAAGACGCTGCGTGCTAGCCCAAGTTGTTTTTGTCTCACTTTACTTTTTCCTAACTTTGGTACTATTACTAATATTGTTACTATTATTAAAAGACCCGGTTAATTCTTCTTTTTTTTCAGTAATATGTATAATTTTCCACGAGTCTTGAATAGCACTCGCTCTTCTCTTGTGGTGTTCCTGTCTGTACTCAACTTCCCTCCCTAAAACAGAACAAAGAAACCATTATTACCCCTTCGTCCTGATAATTGCAAAATATTCAATAAAACACCAATGATCTTTAAGCCTTGGTACGGAGACAGTATTTGATTTCACAGTGAACCAGTCACGATCCTGCTGCAGAAATTTTGTTTGGTACTTATCATTCTGAGTTATCTGTCACCGTTCGTGCAAATAAAGAGCCATGTAGTCATTTTCACCATCACTATTTTACCCTTGTCCTCTTCCCCTTTACCTTATCACCACCATTAGCCTTTGAAACTCCATAGCAGGACAAAATACACTTCTAAAACTTCTCTTTCCTCTCCGCTCGCTGCTGGCACTCTAAATATTAGAGAGGAGGACGAGTAATGTGAATAAGACAATTATCATTATCCTTATCATCATTAGTCCCTGAAATTCCAATGCAGGACAAATACACATCTACCCTCTCTCTCTCTCTCTCTCTCTCTCTCTCTCTCTCTCTCTCTCTCTCTCTCTCTCTCTCTCTCTGCTCTAAATACGTGATATTAATGAGACAGAAGGGAATATATGTACTCTTGCTGCCTCTCACTCGTCACCCATTGACAAGCAGCAGATAACCGTCCCAGGAATATTGCACAGTAGCTTAGGGGCACAAACAATTTGCTCTTGTCGCCTTGCAAACTATATCTCTTCCCTTTCAACTGAGATGGGAATAAGAGCAAGGTTAAGTAGATGAGATGAGATATGTGTGTGTGTGTGTGTGTGTGTGTGTGTGTGTGTGTGTGTGTGTGTGTGTGTGTGTGTGTGTGTGTGTGCGCCCTTACATTCGAAGCCTGTTAAGCAGGTGCAGTCTGTACAAAGTCACAAGTAATGCAAAAGAGTATAATTGCTCGAATTTTGGAACGCTTTGTTGTCTCTTAAGGACCGATTTCAAAACCCACACAAAGAAAACACGTCGGGTTCGCACGGCTGCTTCTCCCATTTATGCCGTACAATCCTTGAATCCTTGTTAAACTGTCATTAGCATCACCAAATCACCCTTGAAAACACCAGCAACTTCCATTAAAGCCGAGTAAAAGTTGCCGGGATAAGACGCGGGAAAAGTTTGGGAATGCGAGCTTTCTTCCTATTTATTTGCATGCAGCACATTCCAGTAAGTCATATCGACTCCTCTTCTTGATGGATGGAGACAGAGCGCCCATCCCTTCCCTGAACAACTCCCGTGGTAAACGCCTCGCAAACACGCTATCTATCATGCACAACATTTGCATGACCAGCGGTATGAATACTGTCAGTGATTTGTATGAATGTTATTAGTATTGTGTATGAAAGTAAAGCATGAGGTCAAAATAGTGTAAGAGATTGAGGGAAGCTGCAAGGAACCATTAGAGCTACACGTGGTAATCCTTGTATGGAATATCTGTGGTGTATTAAAGCCTAAGAATATAAAGGATAAGAAAACGGAATCTGCATGAAGCCATCGGACCTACACGTGGCAGTCCCTGTATAAAACATGCCTACTTATTTCCACCTATTATTCCCATCTATAAATCTGTCTAATATTTTAAAATCCCCTTTTAACTCGATCACCAACCACCTGATTCCTGGACTCGTTCATTAATTGTTGTTCTTTTTGAGTATTAATTCATATGATAACACTTATGAATCTACAAATAACACACGCACTTATCACATCTAAAGCATCGTTGTTAAGTATGTGTTAAGTCTCATTTTCTGTCATTCATTCTGAAACGTCATATCTTAAAGGATTAATTTTAAAGGCCAGAGAAATGATCAGTCCGATTTTCAGGATTTTTCCCCACTAATGGCTTAGAATTCTTTTCAAAACTATCACTAGAATCATGAAAACATCCTTGAAAACGTTAATATCTTCCAGTTGTTGTGCCTGCTAAAAATTATCTGTATAAGACACGTATGTGTGTGTGTGTGTGTGTGTGTGTGTGTGTGTGTGTGTGTGTGTGTGTGTGTGTGTGTGTGTGTGTGTGTGTGTGTCCCAATCCCAACATTCTAAGAACACAAGAATGATAATTGGTAGTTACAAAAAGACACACATGATATTCTTAGTCTTTCTCTTCATTTGTGTCACTTAAAACAGAGAATGTTGTGCCAGACTGCGAGGCAAACTCGTGATGGAAGACTGGTGTCGTCATTATTTCATAATAAAAGTTCAATTCCAGCGACAGGAAATTATAACTGTGATATTGCATACATCACGTTGATTTGAAAAAGTGAATGCACGCACACACACACACACACACACACACACACACACACACACACACACACACACACACACACACACACACACACACACACACACACACACGGTATTTCCATCACAACTTGGAGGTTTCACGGAAGTATCATTAATTTGAATTTCGCGCCAATGTTCAAGAGAGCCTTCTCTCCTATAGAAGGATCTCTTCCTCCACCACCCTTCTAAACCCTCATTCCCATCACCCCCATTCACCCATCACTACCCATCCCGTCACAGCACCCACTAGTCTCCCTCACCCATTCCCATTCTCATCTACATTTCACCCCTATCAACCATCCCCTCCATCCACCCAATACCACCTAACACATCACCACCTCACACCCACTCGTCACCGTCACCCTCACCCCCCCCCTTCACTCACCAAGTCCAAACACCACTCATGCCTAGCCATCCAGAACGCCAGACACAGGATAGGAATAATGAGGGCAAGGCTTCCCGTTGGACTTAAGAGTGCACCAATATGTCTTCAAGTGCCTCTCTGATCGCTCGCTCGTCTCATGTTGGTGGAAGCCAGAGGAGTCCCGGTGAGCGACCCGCCAGCTCACGGCCGGTACCTTTGTCTCAGCCGCCTACTTGACAAGCGAGAGGAATAAGGGGGCATAGGAATAACAGTACACAGTCACCATATAAAAAAAAAAAAAATGTCAGTAGTTTTCCGTTGACACTGAAAGATGAGCCAGAGAGTTAACTTCATCATAAATACCATAGGTTTTCGTGGGCAGTCACTGAAAAACCAAAGGAACAAAAGGGCAAAAATAAAAACCGCCATTCCATGGAAAATGCTTGAGCAGTTTTGTAACAGCCACTAACAAGAACATATCACTTATTAAAGAATAAAAATCTAATTTTTTTTTTGTAGTTGCTCACAGACAAATGAAAGGAAAAAGAACACTCATGAATGGGTAACGTCACTCCATAAAATAAAATTACCTCACTTTTCTTAACTTGATTAGAACAAAACATCTGGCGTCACTTTATAAAAAATAAAAACTGCGTAATTTTTCGTAGCCACTCAAAGAAAAACAAGAACACACACAAGTAAACCACGAACTGGCACACACAAAGGTCGGGGTTAACTCGGTACTAAGAGCCATTAGAGTGGTGGGATCAGATGGACAGGCAGATGGACCAAGTTAGGCGGCAATGCGTCACCTTGGTAACATCATTAGTCAGCCTCGCGTTGCTAATTAAATAACAGGTGGCTTTTTTTTTTATCAGGTTATCAAACTTGCCTTCATTATGAATATAAGACTCACATAACTTAGATGTTCACTGATGCCTTTGATACTGACTGAATGAGTATCTTAATAAGTGAGTTAATGACTAAATGACTGAGTGACTGACTGATCTAATTAAACTGACTTTTCTCGTTCTACGAATACTTTGTTTTCTTCATTTTGATCACCCTTAATTTCTTCAGATGTCTTTACTTAATCTTGCTTCATATCTGTCACCATTCGTCATTTGGATTCTTCCACCTTGTTCTCATCTGCCTTCTTTATGACTTCATTCAGTCATAAAGCCACGCATCCCAAATCATAAAGACACAGGCAACCCAATACCTTATAGATAAATAAGGGTTTTGGAAGGAAAACAAAGTTAACTCGGCGCACTTCTCAAACCAAGCCAGAAACACAGAGTACAGAAAATCAGACAAGAGAAATGAGTCAGCAGCTAAGCGGTGGAAAAGTCTAATAAAGCATTAAACAACAAAAACACTACCAAAGAGGGAAGGTGCGATCAGATCACACAGAGAATCATATTCACAAACACTTCTGTCCGCACCTCGAGGACTTTCAAAAGTCTCTTGTTAAAGTGCCACTATTTTTTAAGCGTGTTTTCGGTTTTAGCGGCTTATTAACAAACATTTTTATATTTCTAACAAGAGAGACGCTCTAGAGCACCTGCTAAATATATATGTGGCTTTTGAAAAATAGTCGTGGTTAAATAACAGGTTTTTAAGGATGTTTTATTTATTTATTTTTTTTTTTATTACGGTTCTAGTGACAGACTAATATTTTTACATAATATCAGAAAAATCACTCTTGAGAACATGAATAAATATCTCTTCAATTTTCAGCTACAAATCTTTGTGACCTCTTAAAAACAGTCGCGATGAGAGAGCAAAGCGTTTCTGGATATGAGCCTGAGGCGAGTCGCGGGGTCGGGGTGGAGCGCAGTGGGCATCAGTGTGAGTGGCGGATCACTTGTGGCCGCGAACGTAAGCTGGTGACGATATTTCCTGTGTAGAAATGCGAGTCCATTACTGCTCGTGTGGCAGAGGAAGGTACTGACAAGCTAACGTGCGGGTGTAATATTGATGAGAGAGAGAGAGAGAGAGAGAGAGAGAGAGAGAGAGAGAGAGAGAGAGAGAGAGAGAGAGAGAGAGAGAGAGAGAGAGAGAGAGAGAGAGAGAGAGAGAGAGAGATAATCTTCTCCGTAATCTGCATGACTACCACTCGTGGCTGATTTTAAACACAATTCCAGTTTACCTTTCCAGTTTTTTTTTTTTTTTTTTTATGTATGAGGGACACTGGCCAAGGGCAACAAAAATCCAATAAAAAAAAAAAAGCCCAATGACATGTCAGTCCCAGAAAAGGGTCCAAAGTGGTAGTCATAAATTGAAGGATAAGTGTCTTGAAATCTCCCTCTTAAAGGAATTCAAGTCATAGGAAGGTGGAAATACAGAAGCAGGCAGCGAGTTCCAGAGTTTACCAGAAAAAAAGGGATGAATGATTGAGAATACTGGTTAACTCTTGCATTAGAGAGGTGGACAGAATAGGGGTGAGAGAAAGAAGAAAGTCTTGTGCAGCGAGGCCGCGGGAGGAGGGGAGGCATGCAGTTAGCAAGATCAGAAGAGCAGTTAGCATGAAAATAGCGGTAGAAGACAGCTAAGGATGCAACATTGCGGCGATGAGAGAGAGGCCGAAGACAATCAGTTAAAAGAGAGGAGTTGATGAGACGAAAAGCTTTTGATTCCACACGGTCTAGAAGAGCGGTATGAGTAGAACCCCCCCCCCCCCTTAGACATGGAAAGCATAATCCATACATGGACGGATAAGGCCCTTGTACAAAGTTAGCAGCAGGGAGGGGTGAGAAAAGCTGGCGGAGACGTCTCAGAATGCCTAACTTCATAGAAGCTATTTTAGCTATGAATGAGATATGAAGTTTCCAGTTTAGATTATATGTAAAGGATAGACCGAGGATGTTCAGTGTAGAAGAGGGGGACAGTTGAGTGTCATTAAGAAGAGGGGATAGTTGTCTGGAAGGTTGTGTGGAATAGATAGTTGGAGGAACTCAATTTTTTGAGGCACTGAACAATACCAAGTTTCCTCTGCCTCAATCAGAAATTTAAGAGAGATCAGAAATTTTAGAGAGATCAGAAATCAAGCGTTCTGTGGCTTCCCTGCATGAAATGTTTACTTCTTGAAGGGTTGGACGTCTATGAAAAGACGTGGAAAAGTGCAGGGTGGTATCATCAGCGTAGGAGTGGATAGGACAAGAAGTTTGGTTTAGAAGGTCATTGATGAATAATAAAAAGAGAGTGAATGATGGACAGAACCCTGAGGAACACCACTGTTAATAGATTTAGGAGAAGAATAGTGACCGTCTACCACAGCAGCAATAGAACGGTCAGAAAGGAAACTTGAGATGAAGTTACAGAGAGAAGGATAGAAGTCGTAGGAGGGTAGTTTGGAAATCAAAGCTTTGTGCCAGACTCTATCAAAAGCTTTTGATATGTCCAAGGCAACGGGAAAAGTTTCACCAAAATCTCTAAAAGAGGATGACCAAGACTCAGTAAGGAAAGCCAGAAGATCACCAGTAGAGCGGCCTTGACGGATCCCATACTGGCGATCAGATAGAAGGTTGTGAAGTGATAGATGTTTAAGAATCTTCCTGTTGAGGATAGATTCAAAAACTTTAGATAGGCAGGAAATTAAAGCAATAGAACGGTAGTTTGTGGGATTAGAACGGTCACCGTTTTTAGGAACAGGCTGAATGTAGGCAAACTCCCAGCAAGAAGGAAAGGTAGATGTTGGCAGACAGAGCTGAAAGAGTTTGACTAGGCAAGGTGCAAGCACGGAGGCACAGTTTCGGAGAATAATAGGAGGGACCCCATCAGGTCCATAAGCCTTCTGAGGGTTTAGGCCAGCGAGGGCATGGAAAACATCGTTGCGAAGAATTTTAATAGGTAGTATGAAGTAATCAGAAGATGGAGGAGATGGAGGAACAAGCCCAGAATCGTCCAAGGTAGTTTCACCAAAATCTCTAAAAGAGGATGACCAAGACTCAGTAAGGAAAGCCAGAAGATCACCAGTAGAGCGGCCTTGACGGAGCCCATACTGGCGATCAGATAGAAGGTTGTGAAGTGATAGATGTTTAAGAATCTTCCTGTTGAGGATAGATTCAAAAACTTTAGATAGGCAGGAAATTAAAGCAATAGAACGGTAGTTTGAGGGATTAGAACGGTCACCCTTTTTAGGAACAGGCTGAATGTAGGCAAACTCCCAGCAAGAAGGAAAGGTAGATGTTGACAGACAGAGCTGAAAGAGTTTGACTAGGCAAGGTGCAAGCACGGAGGCACAGTTTCGGAGAACAATAGGAGGGACCCCATCAGGTCCATAAGCCTTCTGAGGGTTTAGGCCAAGGAGGGCATGGAAAACATCGTTGCGAAGAATTTTAATAGGTAGTATGAAGTAATCAGAAGGTGGAGGAGATGGAGGAACAAGACCAGAATCGTGCAAGGTAGAGTTTATAACAAAGGTTTGAGCGAAGAGTTCAGCTTTAGAGATAGATGTGATAGCAATGGTGCCATCTGGTTGAAATAGAGGAGGGAAAGAAGAAGAAACAAAGTTATTAGAGATATTTTTGGCTAGATGCCAGAAATCACGAGGGGAGTTAGATCTTGAAAGGTTTTGACACTTTCTGTTAATGAAGGAGTTTTTGGCTAGTTGGAGAACAAACTTGGCATGGTTCCGGGCAGAAATATAAAGTGCATGAGATTCTGGTGATGGAAGGCTTAAGTACCTTTTGTGGGCCACCTCTCTATCATGTATAGCACGAGAACAAGCTGTTAAACCAAGGTTTAGAAGGTTTAGGTCGAGAAAAAGAGCGAGGAATGTACGCCTCCATGCCAGACACTATCACCTCTGTTATGCGCTCAGCACACAAAGACGGGTCTCTTACACGAAAGCAGTAGTCATTCCAAAAGCTTTTCGTCTCATCAACTCCTCTCCTCTAACTGACTGTCTTGAGCCTCTCTCTCACCGCCGCAATGTTGCATATCTAGCTGTCTTCTACCGCTATTTTCATGCTAACTGCCCTTCTGATCTTGCTAACTGCATGCCTCCCCTCCTCCCGCGGCCTCGCTGCACAAGACTTTCTTCTTTCTCTCACCCCTATTCTGTCCACCTCTCTAACGCAAGAGTTAACCAGTATTCTCAATCACTCATCCCTTTCTCTGGTAAACTCTGGAACTCCCTGCCTGCTTCTGCATTTTCACCTTCCTATGATTTGAATTCCTTGAAGAGTGAGGTTTCAAGACACTTATTCATCAATTTTTGACCACTGCTTTCATCCTTTTATGGGACTGGCATTTCAGTGGGCATTTTTTTTAATTAGATTTTTGTTGCCCTTGGCCAGTGTCCTTCCTACATACAAAAAAAAAAAAAAAGGAAAATCAGTAAAATACCTCTTCCGGTTCCCCCAACTAGCAGAGACAAAACGCCTGAGGCACCTTCGCTTAGGGGGATCCTGAGGAGGGATTGGAGTGATAGGACAAGATACAGATATGAGATTGTGATCGGAGGAGCCCAAGGGAGAGAGAGGGTGACAGCATAAGCAGAAGGATTAGAGGTCAGGAAAAGGTCAAGAATGCTGGGCGTATCTCCAAGACGGTCAGGAATACAAGTAGGGTGTTGCACCAATTGCTCTAGGTCGTGGAGGATAGCAAAATTGAAGGTTAGTTCACCAGGATGGTCAGTGAAGGGAGAGGAAAGCCAAAGCTGGTGGTGAACACTGAAGTCTCCAAGAATGGAGATCTCTGCAAAAGGGAAGAGAGTCAGAATGTGCTCCACTTTGGAAGTTAAGTAGTCAAAGAATTTCTTATAGTCAGAGGAGTTAGGTGAGATGTATACAGCACAGATAAATTTAGTTTGAGAGTGACTCTGTAGTCGTAGCCAGATGGTGGAAAATTCGGAAAATTCAAGAGCGTGGGCACGAGAGCAGGGTAAGTCATTGAGCACATAAACGCAGCATCCAGCTTTGGATCGAAAATGAGGATAGAGAAAGTAGGAGGGAACAGAAAAGGGGCTACAGTCAGTTGCCTCAGACACCTGAGTTTCAGTGAGGAAAAGAAGATGAGGTTTAGAAGAGGAGGGGTGGTGTTCTACAGATTGATTTCATGTCCGTCTTTGTTGGTCTTGTTCCTTGAGAAGTGAACGTCGTGGTGTTGCTTTGTGGTGATTTAATGATGAAACTATTATTTGATTATTTAGTGGTGAGTGAATGACGAGACTATTACTTCTCTAGTGATGATTTAAGAAAGAAACTATTGCTATTTGGTGGTTATCTAGTGATGAAACTACTAACTACGTACATAATGGTGATTAAATTATGAAACTATTACTTACTATTAGCTATTTGACGGTGATTCACCGATATATTTATTTATTTATTTTTTATTTATTTATTTATTTATTTTTTTGCTCTATACTGGTTTCTTTCACACACACACACACACACACACACACACACACACACACACACACACACACACACACACACACGAAAGTTAATTCCGTGATAAATAAAATGGTAAAAAATAACTAGACAGAAAAAAAGGTGGATGAAATAAAACAGGGAATTCCTTAATAAGAACAACAATGATCACGTTTGATTTTTTTTTCTTTGTGACAAAATGAGACAACCAAGGGCGAAGAAATGAATGAATAATAACAGTGTAAATAAACATATCAATGCTTAAATATAACACACTGCAATAAATACTGTAACACAGCTCAAATAAATCCAGGTAAAACAAACAGATCATAAAACAAACAATAGCTAGAAGATAAACACACACACACACACACACACACACACACACACACACACACACACACACAATAAAACACTAAACAATAACTAGATGATGAATAAACCACACACACACACACACACACACACACACACACACACACACACACACACACACACACACACACACACACACACACACACACACACACACACACACACACAATAAAACACTAAACAATAACTAGATAATGAATAAACAACACACACACACACACACACACACACACACACACACACACACACACACACACACACAATAAAACACTAAACAATAACTAGATGATGAATAAACAACACACACACACACACACACACACACACACAATAAAACACTAAACAATAACTAGATGATGAATAAACAACACACACACACACACACACACACACACACACACACACACACACACACACACACACACACACACACAATAAAATCCCCAACCCCAAAGCACCACAAGGCATCTGGCACGGCGGGACGAGGGGAGCAAGGGAAGTTGGGCTGAGATGCAAAGACCGCCAGTATGTTTTGTCCTGCCACGCTGCACCGGCTGCGTCCAATATACTGCTTTTGCATCGGCTTATTTATGAAGGATGGAGAGGCTCGCCAGCGGCCTCCAGAACACCTGACACGAATATTAAGCAGCGCGTGAACCTTCGCCGTGAACAGAGTGAATTATTAACGCATGCATTTCAGTTTGTTTAGTGCAAATGTGGTGAGGAATGGTGTCCAGTTGCTTTCTCTCTTGCTACACTACTAGTTTGATTAGGGCAGGTCTGGTTGGGAGCAGTGGTTCTCTCTCTCTCTCTCTCTCTCTCTCTCTCTCTCTCTCTCTCTCTCTCTCTCTCTCTCTCTCTCTCTCTCTCTCTCTCTCTCTCTTTTAATCATTGACTATGCGGAAGCTGTTATATAGTCATTGCTTTTAACACAGTTTGTTCAGGGCAATTCTGATGGGGAATAGAGAATGGTTTGATTTCTCTCTTGTAGCGCTACCAGTTCGTTTAGTCCAGAGGGGTGGGGAGAGCTTGCTTCCTCTTACACTAACACACTGCCACACAAGTTAAGGGAACATGTGTAATTCGGTTCTTTCTATCTATTTTGGTGGAGGTAACTGGGATGGAAATGAGAAGGGAATGAAAGGAAGGAGGAACAAAAGTGCTAGGAATAAGAGGAGAAGGAAGACGGCAAAGGTGATAGGAATAAGAGGAGGGAATAAGGGAAAGGTTTATATCAATTAGTTAACGTTTGTCATCACTTTATCACTGTCTGTCTGTCTGTCAGACTGTCTGTCTGTCCGTGTGCATATAGCGTACATCTATTTAATCGTTAATCTACGTTTGTTTGTTTTTTTTTCCGTTGTTTCTCTCTCTCTCTCTCTCTCTCTCTCTCTCTCTCTCTCTCTCTCTCTCTCTCTCTCTCTCTCTCTCTCTCTCTCTCTCTCCTTCACACTGTCTCTAGTATTGTTCAGAAAGTGTTATTCATTTCCCAACCCTCGTCACAACCACAATCGCTTCCTGAAAACATCAACACTTCTAGTCATAGGAAAGCTGAAAGTCTTTGACGAGATTATAAAAGTGATGCATCTGCAAGGTGTGTGTGTGTGTGTGTGTGTGTGAGTGTGTGAGTGTGTGTGTGTGTGTGTGAGAGAGAGAGAGAGAGAGAGAGAGAGAGAGAGAGAGAGAGAGAGAGAGAGAGAGAGAGAGAGAGAGAGAGAGAGAGAGAGAGAGAGAGAGAGAGAGAGAGAGAGAGAGAGAGAGAGAGAGAGAGAGAAATGAATGCAGAAAAGCAGTAACTTTTAAAGAAGAGAAGGAAATAACCGCCAGAGAAAGAACTAACGAAACTGAAAAGGACAGTAGAAGGAAAGAACAAAATAAAAACAACAACGGAGGAGGAGGAGGAGGAGGAGGAGGAGGAGGAAGGGAATAAAATATGCAAACATGTGTATATATTAAGTACATTGCGTATTTATGTATGCACTAAGAGGATATCAGGCAACCTGCCCTAGCCACATTCAATTTGCACTCATTTGGATTTACCTATTTTGATCTTCCCTGCACAGAAGTTACCTATTATGAATGATTGTATGTATGTATGTATGTATGTATGTATGTATGTATGTATGTTTATACGTATGTATGTATGGAGAGATGAATGGATGTATAGATGAAAGGATAAATGAATAAATGAATGGATGCATGTATGACTGTTATTTAGGAGTATATATGTATGTCGTATCCTTACCTACCCTACCCACCCCTGCCTCCCCTCTAGCCCTCCCCCTTCCCTCCCTTCCCCCAACATATAGTGCATCACAGCCAGCCAGTGTGTGGCCAAGATAGTGTCAAAGGGATGCACTGTAACACCCAAACATCCTGATACTTCAAACATTTCCACAAGTATATCCTACAGAGATCCAGGGAAGGCTTGGGATCCCACTTCTTTCGGGTGTCAGGCGTGAGGAATACAAAGGAATACAAAGGAAAGCCAAACAGCAACAGACCTTTTGGTCCTTGCAAGGCTGTTTGGTAACTACTTCTAACTAGCTACAGTGAAGAGAGACAGGACAGCATAGCAGAAGGCTCCTCCCCACCCACCACTCCCTCCAGCTTGCGCTGGCATGGAAATAGCTGGGAAAAGAACCATGCAGTATGGAAAAACTGATATGGAAATTTTCATAGGAAAGGATGAAAGGAAGTTCTACTATTCACCCTACGGTGAGCTCTATACGCATATCTCAAAGTTGAAGCAAGTTATAAGTTATATTAAAACTGGTTCTGTAGAATAAGAGTTTATTTGTGAGTAATTATTCGGACAAGAAGGATTTTCTTTTAAATATTTGTCTATTTTATTTTTGAATGATTCAATAGTATTACTG
>NW_026973802.1:7500-115000 GCF_035594125.1 Scylla paramamosain | reverse complement strand
TCGATATGGGTAGATATTAAAGAAGGATCGCAGTCAGTAGTACTAGGGGTAGTTTACAGACCACCAACCAGTACAAAGGAAATTAACACCTCACTGTGGCAAGAATTAAATAGAGCAGGCAGGTACAGTCAGGTATGTGTGGTAGGAGATTTTAATTTTAGGAATATCGACTGGAGTCTGAAGGTGGGTAACAAGGAAGCAGAGGAATTTCTTAAGGTAATTCAGGATAATTTTTTAAAACAGGTAGTCGTAGAACCCACAAGGGGGAATAATATTCTAGATTTAATTCTTACTAGCAGGGAGGAAGCAGTCACGCAGGTAGAGGTTGGAGGACAGCTAGGTAACAGTGACCATAAGGAAATTAGGTACAATTTAGAATGGGAAGAAACAGTTAGAAACAAAAACACTAGTAAAATACCTGACTTTAGGAGAGCAGATTTTGAAGAATTAAAAAGGTACCTCCAGGGAGTGGACTGGCAAAGGATGCAGGGTGAGGTCAGGTCAGGGGCGGAGTTCAGAGAGATAAGGCAGGATGAGAGAGGTGAGGTGAGGCGTGAGGGTGTAGGACAAGAGGAGGGGAGATGTGTCCGGAAGGGAGGAGGAAAGAGGAAGGGGGGAGCTAGGTGTGAGTATGTTGGAATGTCAGGTCATGCGGAAATGAGAGAGGTGAGGTCGAGGCGAGTAGATGAGGGAGTGGGGAGGATGGTAGGGGATGAGATGAGGGGACTAAGTGAAGTAAATGTAGATAAATTGTATAAATATTTCGTAAAGTTCATACAGGTCAGTTAGCGAATATCCCGTATAGAGCAATAAGATCACAAAAAAATGACCCTAAATGGATGACTGCTAGGTTAAAGCATTATATAGGGCGTAAGAGAAGTATATATAGGAGATTAAGGGCAGGTGAGGAAGTTTTAAGGACACAATATAATGAATTAGTTAGAACAGTCAGGAAGTTAACGAGGAAAGCTAAGGACAATTATGAATTAAAGGTAGCCAGCCAGGCGAAGACGGACCCCAAGGGATTTTATCAGGTATACAGGACGAAGAATAAGGATACTGTAGGTCCATTAAAGGCAGCAGATGGGGAGCTGGTTAGTTCTGGGGAGGAGATTAGTAAACTTCTGAATGATTATTTTTTAACTGTCTTCACCCAGGAAAACATGCAGGATATGCCAGATAGTGAACAGGTGTTTAGAGCAGATGAGAATGAGAAGCTGACAGATATTTCCATAACTAGGGAGATAGTGGAACAGGAGATAGATAGGCTAAAAAAGTTCAAGTCACCAGGACCTGATGAAATATATCCCAGAGTACTTAAGGAATGCAAAGAGATTATTAGTGAGCCGTTAGTTTCTGTCTTTAGGAAATCACTGGAGTCGGGTGAGGTACCAGTAATGTGGAGGCAGGCTAATGTAGTACCCATCTTTAAGAAAGGAAATAAAACTTTAGCGTCTAATTATAGACCTGTCAGCTTAACTTCAGTTGTAGGTAAAATGTTAGAGTCAATAATAGCGAGGAACATTAGGGAACATTTAGACAAACATAACTTGATCAATCAGTCACAGCATGGCTTCACGAAGGGGAAGTCTTGCCTGACAAACTTGTTAAGTTTTTACAGTAGGGTGTACGAGGCAGTAGATAATGGTGATAGTTATGATATCTTATATCTGGACTTTAGTAAAGCATTTGACAAGGTACCCCATCAAAGGCTCCTGAGAAAGGTTAGGGCACACGGGATAGATGGGAAGGTGTTAGGCTGGATAGGGTCATGGCTTAGTGACAGGCGACAGAGAGTGGTAATAAACGGATCGAAATCCGAGTGGGGTCATGTAATTAGTGGGGTGCCACAGGGATCAGTATTAGGGCCATTGTTATTTATAATGTATATCAATGACTTGGATAGTGGAATTAGTAGTGATGTTAGTAAATTTGCGGATGACACAAAGATAGGTAGATTAATTAGGTCAGAATCGGATGCCATCGCCTTGCAGGCAGACTTAGATAGAATGAATGAATGGATGGATAGATGGCAAATGCAATTTAATATCAATAAATGCAAAGTGCTTAGCGTAGGTAGAGGAAACCCACACAATAGGTACACATTAGACAACCAAACTCTGGTAGGTACAGGGTACGAGAAAGATTTAGGAGTTATAGTTAGCTCTGAACTCCGTCTAGGGAAGCAATGCATAGAAGCCAGAAACAAGGCAAATAGGGTACTAGGATTCATTTTTAGGAGTGTTAAAAGTAGAAGGCCGGGAGTAATATTAAAGTTATACTTGGCGCTGGTCAGACCTCATCTAGACTACGCGGTGCAGTTCTGGTCCCCACATTACAGGAAAGATATAGATCTATTAGAATCAGTACAGAGGAGAATGACTAAAAGGATACAGGGGATGAGGAGTATTCCTTACGAGGCGAGGTTGAAGCTGTTGAATTTACATTCTTTAGAGAGACGTTGTTTAAGAGGGGACCTGATAGAAGTCTTTAAGTGGTATAAGGGTTATAACAAGGGAGATGTAAGCAAAATTCTTAGGATCAGCAACCAGGGTAGAACAAGAAATAACGGGTTCAAGCTTGAAAAATTTAGGTTTAGGAAGGAGATAGGAAAAAATTGGTTCTCAAATAGAGTGGTAGACGAGTGGAACGGACTCAGTAATCATGTAGCTAGTGCTAGGACACTAGAGAGCTTTAAGAGAAGATTAGACAAGTTTATGGATGGGGATAGCAGATGGAAATAGGTAGGTGTGTTTCATACAGGGACTGCCACGTGTAAGCCTGGTCGCTTCTTGCAGCTTCCCTTATTTCTTATGTTCTTATGTTCTTATTTAGCTATATATAAAACAAAAATCATAAGACCAGTGGCTATTAGGACATCAAGAATTTGAAACGCCCAGTGATTAATAAAAAAAACTTCATCTGAGCAAATCGTCAAAACTGTGGCTTGAAAACATCCGTAGCATCACTGAACTAACGATAATACCAACATGGAAAACCACAATTGTTAAGAAATAAGCTAAGATTGTGATGGGCAAGGAAAGAAAGGGGAAGATTATCGGTAATATGAGACGCTGTAGCCTAGCAGTTCCTCTGTGTGCAGATAAAACAACAACAACAACAACAACAACAACAACAACAACATTAACTAAACACTTGCACCAAACAGTGACACTATTAAAATGAACATGAACAAGGAGACCAATTGAAATGTTGAGGCCAAGAGAAGGTTGACAAGTGGTGATTGGAGACGCTGCATCCTGTTTGCTACTAGTTTCTCAATGCACAAATAATAAACAACGACTGAACAGATACGCAGAACACAGGGTGATCAGAAACACTGCAGCTTATTACCTTCCTTACTTCCTCTATGCGCAAGTAACAAGCAAGTAATGACTGAACAAATACCCAAAATTATGGGTTGACCAAAAACACTGCAGGCTGCTAACCTTTCAGTTCCTCTATGCACAAATAATAAATAAACAAAACACATGCACAGAAAGTATGCTTATATGTTAAGTCATTATTGTCACCAGCAATGATCATAGTCGATTTTGTATATATGAAGTGTGTTGTCCGCTTAATGTATCCCGTTTTGGTTAAATATACTGACAGCAAGAATCATTTTATAAGATGCGTCGTAACACCATCCTTGCTCACTACAAAATTAAAGGAAAGAGAACAAGAAGAAAAGCAGAAAATGGAGGAGGAGAAATAAACGTGAAAGGCTAACTCTGATACTGCAAATAAAAAGATTTTTTTTTTCTTGTTCCATATATTTCGCGATGAGTAGAAAATGAGCTATGGTTTCTTCTCCATTTTGTGTGTGTGGTTAGTTTAGATTAGTTTACATAAGGTAAGTTTAGGTTGGGTCATCTAAGAATAAGTCAGGTTTCTGTGTGTGGTGTTCAAGTTGGAAGGTGTTGAGTGTTGGTTCCTTCAGTTCCGGAGTCGCGGCGGGAAGACAAAAAAGGTGCTCAAGTCTTCCTGAGCTCCACGTGTTTGGCGCTCCGTGTTGTCTCTCTTTGGTTACTGAAGGGGTGCCTTGGTTGTTGCTTGTGTAGAATTAATGAGACTGTCTGGCGTGGATGGTGTCCTGTGCAATGTGCTTCCTTCAAGCTTTGTAAGTATTCAAGTTTGTTTTCCTGTTAACGTTTTGTAATCATAAGATCCGTTTCTCTTTATTGATGTTTTTTCTTCTTTTTTTGTCCTAGCTGCATTTTATGGGGTTTCTTTTAATGTTGCGCGCGCGCGCGCGCGTGAACACACACACACACACACACACACACACACACACACACACACACACACACACACACACACACACACACACACACATGATTTTACACTTTCTCGTTATTTTTCTTCCTTCCTTCACTGTCGAGATAATTAAAGTAGAAGGACAAAGAAATACAAGAACAGTAACATTAATGAGAATAAACGATATGATTTCCAATGGTAAGATTGAAGTGTTGTACTGTTTATTTGTTGGTTAATTTATTCATTTATTTATTATTTACGTAGCAATGTCTTCTCTACTTGTTTTATTTAAAGGAGAAAGAAGGGGTCGTATTTTAGAAACGGGATAGAAAAATGGATGGTAGAAGTGAAAGTAGGAAAGGAAAGGTATAGATGAAAGAGGCATTTTGAGAAGAGGAAACAGGGGGATGTGAGGGGAAGAGAAGAGAAAAATGAGGGGACGAAATGGAGGAAAACTTGTCAGGGGAGAATGGCGCTGTTTCCTTATTTTCTTTCCCTCTTTTATGATCATCATTTTCCTCGTTCTCACCCTCTATTCCTCCTCCTCCTCTTCCTCCCCCTCCTCCTCCAATAAATCCCATCAGTCCGGTACAATGCCTGATGAGTTAAAACTCGCTAACGTAACTCCGATAAAAAAAAAAAAAAATGTAAATCTTCACGTGGTTACCAGGCACTTAGTTTAACTTCAGACGTATGCAAAATGTTAGAAACAATTAGAAGAGATAAACATAAAGGAACAATTCTACTTTGCTGTTCTTTTTATACTATGATCTTAGTAGTCCTAGGGTACCGTAAGGTCTTTTGTGGCCTGTATTTCTATGTAAAGTTATGTAACTCCTCCTTCTCCTCCTCCTTTTTCTTCATTTCTTTCTTATTTTGTTTTCTTCTTGTTCTTGTTCTTCTTGTTCTTGTTCCTCTTCTTTTTCTTCTTCTTCCTAAATCATATTCTCTCTTTATGACCGTCTCAATTTCAATATTTTAATTATTTTCCATCCTCTATCCTTTTGGAGTGTTTTGGATCCTCAGTCCAGACTACTCGTATTTCCTTAATCTACAATTCTTAATCCAAACAATTTCGCTAATTCTTTATCCTTAATCCAGACTAAATCTTTAATTTACAATCGTTAATATAGAATTTTTTTTAAATTCTGTTTTCCGTAATAGTAATGGATGGACGTTCATCTATGGTAGGGAAACCTTGTACGCCAGGGGTGAAGTGCATTTATCACAACAGGGTTTTCGGGTTTCGGGTTTGGGAGGTAACTGCACTCCAGAGCTTTTTTCGTTAGTCGGGAAGGAAGAAGTGGTTGTGAGGAGGACAAATTAGTTAAATCTAGAAAGGTAACTAGATCAGGGAAGGTGAGAAATAGCTTAAGTGTTTACTACACAAATTGTAGAAGTATTTTGAATAAAATAGACTTGCTTAGAGGAATAGCGTGTGTAGAGAAGTTTGATATCATTGTTTTAACTGGAACATGGTTATATATGTCGGGAAAAGTATTTAATCCAGAGGTTAAGATAGATGGTTATACACTGTTCTATAAAGATAGGGAAAACAGGAGAGGAGGAGGCGTCGCGTTATACGTTAGGGACATATTACAGTGTTGTATTAACAGTAGAATCAAAACAGTAACAAACCAGAGTCGATATGGATAGATATTAAGGAAGGATCACAGTCAGTAGTAATAAATAGGAATAGTGTACAGACCACCGATCAGTACAAAGAAAATTAACACTCACTGTGGCAGAAAATAAATAGAGCAGGCGGGTACAGTCTGGTAGGAGTGTGATGGGAGATTTTAGTTTTAGGAACATCGACTGGAGCTTGATGGTGGATAACAAGGAAGCAGAGGAATTTCTTAAGGTAAATCAGGATAATTTTTTTTTAAACAGGTAGTCGTAGAACCCACAAGAGGGAACAATATTCTAGATTTAATTCTTACTAACAGGGAGGGAGCAGTCACGCAGGTAGAGGTTGGAGAACAGCTAGGTAACAGTGACCATAGGGAAATTAGGTACAATTTAAAATGGGAAGAAACTTTTAGAAGCAAAAACACTATTAAAATACCTGACTTTGGGAGAGCAGATTTTGAGGAATTAAAAAGGTACCTCCAAGGAGTTAACTGGCAACGGATGCAGAGTGAGGTCAGGTCTGGGACGGAGTTGAGAGAGATAAGGCAAGATGAGAGAGGTGAGGTGAGGTGTGAGGGTGTAGGACAAGAGGAGGGAAGATGTGTCCGAAAGGGGCGGAAGAGAGAGGGAGGGGGAGATAGGTGTGAGTATGATGGAAGGTCAGGTCATGCTGAAATGGGAGAAATGAGGTCGAGGCGAGTAGATGAGGGAGTGGAGAGGATGGTAGGGGCCGAGATGAGGGGATTAGGTGAAGTAAATGTAGATGAGTTGTATAAATATTTCGTAGATAAAGTTCATACAGGTCAGGTAGCAAACATCCCGTATAGAGCAATAAGATCACAGAAAAATTACCCTAAATGGATGACTGCTAGGTTAAAACATTATATAGGGCGGAAGACAAGTATATACAAGAGATTAAGGGCAGGTGAAGAAGTTTTAAGGCCACAATATAATGAATTAGTTAGAACAGTGAGGAGGTTAACGAGGAAAGCTAAGGGCAATTATGAATTAAAGGTAGCCAGCCAGGCGAAAATACACCCCAAGGGATTTTCTCAGGTATACAGGACGAAGAATAAGGATACTGTAGGTCCATTAAAGGCAGCAGATGGGGAAGAGATTAGTAGAATTCTGAATGAGTATTTTTTAACTGTCTTCACCCTGGAAAACATGCAGGATATGCCAAATAGTGAACAGGTGTTTAGAGCAGATGAGAATGAGAAGCCGACAGATGTTTCCATAACTAAGGAGATAGTGGAACTGGAGATAGGCTAAAAAAGTTCAAGACACCAGGACCAGATGAAATATATCCCAGAGTACTTAAGGAATGCAAAGAGGTTATTAGTGAGCCATTAGTTTTTGTCTTTAGGAAATCACTTGAATCAGGTGAGGTACCAGCAATGTGGAGGCAGGCTAATATAGTACCCATCTTTAAGAAAGGAGATAAAACTTTAGCGTCTAATTATAGATCTGTTAGATTAACTTCAGTTGTAGGTAAAACATTGGATTCAATAACGGCGAGGAACATTAGGGAACATTTAGACAAACATAACTTGATAAATCAGTCACAGCATGGCTTCACGAAGGGGAAGTCTTGCCTGACAAACTTGTTAAGTTTTTACAGTAAGGTGTACGAGGCAGTAGATAATGGTGATAGTTATGATATCTTATACCTGGACTTTAGTAAAGCATTTGACAAGGTACCTCATCAAGGGCTCCTGAGAAAGGTTAGTGTACACGGGATAGATGAGAAGGTGTTAGGCTGGATAAGGCCATGGCTTAGCGACAGGCGACAAAGAGTTGTAATAAACGGCTCTAAATCCGAGTCGGGTCATGTAATTAGTGGGGTGCCACAAGGATCAGTATTAGGGCCATTGCTATTTCTAATATATATCAATGACATGGATAGTGGAATTAGTAGTGATGTTAGTAAATTTGCGGATGACACAAAGATAGGTAGATTAATTAGGTCAGAATTGGATGCCATCGCCTTGCAGGCAGACTTAGATAGGATAAATGAATGGACGGACAGATGGCAAATGCAATTTACTATTAACAAATGCAAAGTACTTATCGTAGAGGAAACCCACACAGTAGGTACACATTAAACAACGAAACTCTGGTAGGTACAGGGTACGAGAAAGATTTAGGAGTTATAGTTAGCTTTGAACTCCGTCTAGGAAAACAATGCACAGAGGCCATAAACAGGGGAAATAGGATACGAGGATTCATTTTTAAAAGTGTTAAAAGTAGAAGGCCGGGAGAAATATTTAAGTTATACTTGGCGCTGGTCAGACCTCATCTGGTCTCCACTTTACAGGAAAGATATAGGTTTATTAGAATCAGTACAGAGGAGAATGACTAAAAGGATACAGGGGATGAGGAGTATTCCTTACGAGGCGAGATGGAAGCTGTTAAATTTACATTCTTTAGAGAGACGTAGGTCAAGAGGGGACCTGCTAGAAGTCTTTAAGTGGTATAAAGGTCATAACAAGGGGGATGTAAGCAAAATTCTTAGGGTCAGCAACCAGGATAAAAAAAAATAACGGGTTCAAGCTTGAAAAATTTAGGTTTAGGAAGGAGACAGGAAAAAATTGGTTCTCAAAAAGAGTGGTAGACGAGTGGAACGGACTCGGTAATCATGTTGTTGGTGCTAAGATATTAGGGAACTTTAAGAGAAGATTAGACGGGTTTATCGATGGGGATAATAGATAAAAATAGGTAGGTATATTTCATACAGGGACTGCCACGTGTAAGCCTGGTAGCTTCTTGCAGCTTCCCTTATTTCTTATGTTCTTATGTTCTTAATTCATGCTCTTTAATCTATAATCTTTAATCAAGACTATTTCCTTAACCTACAATCCTTAATCTTAATTTCCTTAATCCAGACTATTTTTTTTTTTTTATGTACAGTCCTTAATTTAGACTGTTATCTTAATCTTAAATCCTTAATATAAAATCCTTAATCCAGACTATTTCCTTAATCGTAAATCCTTAATGTAAAATCCTTAATCCAGACTATTTCCTTAATTTTAATTCCTTAATCTACAATCCTTAATCCAGACTATTTTCTTAATCATAAATCCTTAATCCAGACTATTTCCTTAATCCTAAATCCTTAATCTACAATCCGTAATCCAGACTATTTCCTTAATCTACAATCCTTAATCCAGACTATTTTCTTAATCATAAATCTTTAATCCAGACTATTTCCTTAATCCTAAATCCTTAATCTACAATCCGTAATCCAGACTATTTCCTTAATCTACAATCCTTAATCCAGATTATTTCCTTAATCTACAATCCTTAATCCAGACTATTTCCTTAATTTAAAATCCTTAATTCAGACTATTTCCTTAATTTACAATCCTTAATCCTAAATCCTTGATCTAAAATCTTTAATCCAGACTATTTTCTTTATCTAAAATTCTTAATCCATACTATTTTCTTAATCTAAAATCCTTAATCCAGACTATTTCCTTAATCTTAAATCCTTAATCTACAATCCTTATTCAAGGGCATTTCCTTTATCTGAAATCCTTAATCTATTATCCTTAATTCACACTATTTCCAGAATCTTAAATCCTTAATCAAAAATCCTTAATCCAGACTATTTCTTTAATCTAAAATCCTTAATCTAATATCCTTAATATAGGCTATTTCCTTAATGTAAAATCCTTAATCCGTACTATTTCCTAAATCCAAAATCCTTTATCTAATATCCTTAATCCAGACTATTTCCTTAATCCTAATTTCTTAATCTAAAATACTTAATGTAATATACTTAATCCAGACTATTTCCTTAATCCTAAATCCTTAATCTAAAATTCTTAATCCAGACCATTTCCTTAATCTAAAAATCCTTAATCCAGACTATTTCCTTAATCCTAAATACTTAATCCAAAATCCTTAATCTATTATCTTAATCCAGACTACTTCCTTAATCCTAAATCCATAATCTACAATATTTAATCCAGATTATTTCCTTAATCTAAAATCCTTAAACAAAACTGTTTCCTTAATCCTAAATCCTTAATCTAAAATCCTTAATGCAGACTATTTCGTTAATGTAAAAACCTTAATCCAAACTATTTTCTTAATCTTAAATTCTTAATCTGCAATCCGTAACCCAGACTATTTCCTCGATCTTAAATTCTTAACCTACAATCCTTGATTCAGATCATTTCCTTAATCTTCAATCCTTAATCCAGACTGTTTCCTTAATCTACAATCCTCATTGTTAATTTCTTTAATTCAGACTATTTCCTTATTCCTGACAGTTTCCTTACCCTACAATCCTTAATCTTAATTTTCGTATCCACATTATTTCCTTAAACGAGAGTGTTTGCTTAATGTACAATCGGTAATCATAATTTCATTAATCTAGTATCCTTAATCCAGACAATTTTCTTCACTATATTCACTTTTTTTTTCGGTGGGAAAGTGTATTTAAGCGGTGTTTTTATTAATTTAAATCTTCCCTCTGCTCATCTCCTTAATGCATGACAAAAAAAAGAAAAAAAAATCCGCGCAGGTGCTGAGAAGACGCCGGAACACGGCGCGCTCAGCGGGAGAGGAGGTTCAGCCGGAATTGTTTTCTTTTGAGACTCAAAGTTATGGACGAATCAACGTAATCGATGACTGCGTGTAATTGATAGAGCAGCGGTCGTCCAAGCACGAAGTGAAAAAAGGGACGCGCCTGGGTGTTTTTTATATCCCGCAGTATGTCTGTGCCGCTGTCAAACTGCAGCCGCACTCGTCCTGGCGGCAGAGTCCACCTGTCTGTCCTGCGCCGCACCTTGTCCAGGCCGGTCTTGGTGATACAGAACGGTATATCGGTGCCTGTGTCCACCAGCACCGTCAGCGGCTCTTCGATGCCTGGTGTTCGTGCGGCAAACGTGAAGACTTTGCCCTTGCGCCGCGTCTCGTATCTCTGCCACAAACGTTCAGGGTGACGCAGGAACAGACTGCTGCTGCCGTTGAGGTGGAACTCCTGTCGCATTTCGGCTTCCTGCAGGCGGCTCATAGACATCACTATTCGTTCGGCGCTGTAGCACATCTCCATCTCCTGTGGAAACACCACTAAGGGCGTGTTGACCACCACGCCGCCCTTCAGTACCACCACCACCTCGTCCAGCTTTATCACGTCCAACTGCAGCACGCCAATCCAGGTATTGATGCGTATCTTTACCGTCTCCTCGCGGCCCGTGACGATGCCGAGCCTCTGGCCCAGTGACAAGACCAAGGTGCTGACTGAGGAGCCGGTGTCAAACAAGACAAGGCACGGGTGGCCGCGCACGGTCGCATCCACCATGTTTCCTTCACCCATGTGAACACGGCGGTACCCGCTCACACTCCTCTTCTCCTTGACTCTTTCGGCCTCCAGCTTGAGTCTCAGCACGTCCTCGCTGTCTCGCCATCTCTTCCTGAGGCAGTGAAGGATACGATGACAACACTCCAGCGGCCTCTTCTTTTTTGGCACTTTCTTGTCCCCTTTTCTCTGCTTGGCCGGCCCGTCTGTGTCCTGCCTGTTCCGCTTCTTTGCCTGGCCCTCGTGGTCTTCAGCATCCTCCCTCTTCCGCCTCTTGGCCTGGCTGTCTTGTTCCTCCGTGTCCTGCCTGTTAAGCTTCTTTGCCTGGCCCTCGTGGTCTTCAGCATCCTCCCTCTTCCGCCTCTTTGCCTGGCTATCTTGTTCCTCTGTGTCCTGCCTGTTAAGCTTCTTTGCCTGACTCTCGTGGTCTTCAGTGTCTTCCTTCTTCCGCTTTTTGGTATGGCTGTCGTGCCCTTCCGCAACCTGTCTCTTGCATTTCTTGATGCTGTTCATAAGGCGTTTACAGCACTCCATGTTCTCTGGCTTCTTTTGTTATTTACTGTTCTCACTCTTGCTCTTCTTTACCTGCTTCTCGAGGTCTTCTGTGGTTTTCCTCTTGTTGTCTTGGTTTCCGTGTTCTTCAGTATCCTGCGTCTTCCTCTTCTTGTTCTGGTTCTTGTCTTCTTCCGTGTCCTTTTGCTTCCTCTTCTTGATGCGGTCCATAATGGGATTAAAACAGTCCATCCTCATCCTCTTTTTTTCTTCTCTGTCATTCCCGTTCTTCTGCTTTTTGTGTTCTGTATCCATTTTAACGCCATCCACCTTCCTCCTCTTATGGTTCTCATTGTCTTCCATGCTTTCCTCTTTTCTCTTTGTGTTGAGTTTCTTAATCTCTTGGTCACGATCCGATTTCTTCTCGCGGCTTTTGTTTCCTCTTGTCATTCTTTTGACGCGATGATTGTCTTTAAAGCCTTCAGTGTCCTTTCTCTTCTTGTGGTTGCTGCAGTCTTCGAAGCTCTTCAACTTCCTCTTCATTGTGTTTTCCTTGGTGTCTCTCTTGTTCTTCGTGTTCTCCTTCTCGGCGAGGGTCTCGTATGCGTCCGTTGATTGTTGTTTTCTTTCTCTTTTTAAGTCTCGTAGTGTACAGCTGTGCACCAGTCTTCAGTAGGCAATCTAAGACTTGGCACAAATTTACCCTGAACTTACTGTTCGTCCTGAGGTACGTCTAGGTGATATTAAGGATACTTGTGTGGCTCCTCCTTGGAGCTCCCAGCAGCTTGGAGCTAAAGCACTGCGGCACCCTCCAGGCCCACCAATCAGAGGTCTTTATTCTAGATGTGATAAGCTCTTAAGCCAATCAGATACAAGAATTAAGCAAGATACAAAATTAAGGTTTATTCTTTTCATTGCAGACAGAGATGCATTTTTTCATTAATGATAATGAATCGTATCCAAACCAACATTGAAATCATGAACACTCCCTTCAAAAGCATAGATGTAATATATCTATATGCCTTTGTATTTTCATTTCTCTAAGTATTCCTTTTTATCAGTCGGTTATCTCCATTATCTGTCTCTGTCTATACATGATGACGTGTGCACTACTAATATTCCACTAACATCTTCACGCCACCACGGTCTGATGGTCATTTATAGCCGTAGAAAACCTCACCACAAATTCCCATTCACACAACATAACTGACGCATATTTTTGGGGTCAAGTAAAATAACAGTCTTGTCACTGTTCGCAGGTGGTCAAGTTTAGTCCCGCGCTTACATAGCCAAGGAAATAATACGACCTGTGATGTTATTTCGTGCATCAGTGACAAGCAGGAAGAGCAAGAGGTGGATCATTCTCAGCTGAGGAGAAAGTATGCTTATATGTTAAGTCATTATTGTCACCAGCAATGATCATAGTCGATTTATTGTTTTGTATATATGAAGTGTGTTGTCCGCTCAATGTATCCCGTTTTGGTTAAATACTCGTATACTGACAGCAAGAATCGTTTTATAAGATGTGTCGTAACACCATCCCTTGCTTACTACAAAATTAAAGGAAGGAGAACAAGAAGAAAAGCAGAAAATGGAGGATGAGAAATAAACGTGAAAGGCTAACTCTGATACTGCAAATAAAAAGAATAGTATTTTTATTTTTTTTTTTGTTCCATATATTTCGCGATGAGTAGAAAATGAGCTATGGTTTCTTCTCCATTTTGTGTGTGTGGTTAGTTTAGATTAGTTTCCATAAGGTAAGTTTAGGTTGGGTCATCTAAGAATAAGTTAGGTTAGGTTTCTGTGTGTGGTGTTCAAGTTGGAAGGTGTTGAGTGTTGGTTCCTTCAGTTCCGGAGTCGCGGCGGGAAGACAAAAAAGGTGCTCAAGTCTTCCTGAGCTCCACGTGTTTGGCGCTCCGTGTTGTCTCTCTTTGGTTACTGAAGGGGTGCTTTGGTTGTTGCTTGTGTAGAATTAATGAGACTGTCTGGCGTGGATGGTGTCCTGTGCAATGTGCTTCCTTCAAGCTTTGTAAGTATTCAAGTTTGTTTTCCTGTTAACGTTTTGTAATCATAAGATCCGTTTCTCTTTATTGATGTTTTTTCTTCTTTTTTTGTCCTAGCTGCATTTTATGGAGTTTCTTTTAATGTTGCGCACGCGCGCGCGCGCGCGCGCACACACACACACACACACACACACACACACACACACACACACACACACACACACACACACACACACACACACACACACACACGATTTTACACTTTCTCATTATTTTTCTTCCTTCCTTCACTGTCGAGATAATTAAAGTAGAAGGACAAAGAAATACAAGAACAGTAACATTAATGAGAATAAACGATATGATTTCCAATGGTAAGATTAAAGTGTTGTAACGTATTTCTCTGGTATGTCCGTCACACGTCTCTACTGTGACGCTCGCACGTACCTCTCACACCTAAATGACCTCAGGATGTCACCAAAACGGCACGCTGTCACGAGAGAGAGGTGGTTGTGAGGTGATCAGTAAGTCACTCCGCCGCCTAAACGCTTGCTCTGAGAGAGAGAGAGAGAGAGAGAGAGAGAGAGAGAGAGAGAGAGAGAGAGAGAGAGAGAGAGAGAGAGAGAGAGAGAGAGAGAGAGAGAGAAAGCAGGACTATACTTGTGTGCTTTTGCTTCTGTATGTACTCGCACTAACTTGAAAAAAAAAATAAATAAATAATGGAAACAAATAAATAACTTACAAGAGAGAAAGAGAGAAATTGGGGAGAGAGAACAGCAAACATATACGAACCAAGCAAAAACAAAGAAAATCAGTCGGGCAGGTGTACAGTACTCAGTAATCAAGGTGTGGATTGTGGCAGCCAGGTAAGACGACCCACTCACAACACGTGGACTACTGAATTACAAAGTGGAGGCATTCCAGACCAGGTGTGTAGGAGACTGAGGTGATGTGGCAGGTGTGTGTGGAATTCAGGTTTATACAAGAGGTCGTATGTGTAAAAGGTGGATGGGTGTAGGTGTGTGTGTTTGTTGTAGAGTAGCAATGACTGAATGGTGGTGAGCTGTTGTCATCATTAGTAACTTCCATGGCTCTTTTGCAGAAGGATGGGTTCATTAAGTCACCGAAACTGTATTGATTGTTGATGTTATTCTAAGGTACTCAAGCAATACAGGTTTTTTTTTTTTTGTTTTTGTTTTGTTATCAATTTTCTTATTCTCGTTCTTCTTCATTATGAGAAAGCTCTTTTATCGTTTATTTTGCTCTACGCTAGTGTCACTAACACAAACTAGATTAAACTTTATTGAATATAAAAGCACGAAGACTAAATAAATCATAATGAATACAAAAAAAAAAAACTCTCTTTAGTTATCTATTGTCCTTTAATTTCTTTCACCATCCCTAAATTGCCATTACCTTACTCAAACCAACCTCCCACTATCTATTCCACTCATGACGTGTTTTTTTTTTTTTTTTGTAAAGGGAGTGGGAAATGTCAACCTTCTAAAATTAAACTGCAGTCAAAACGTGGTGAGTCATATGAGTTATCAAAACATGTTCGTCTAAATAAAAAGTTCACTGCATGACTTTTTTTTTTCTGGTCTTGTATTACTTTTTAGTGAAGGGTTTGTTGTGGATAAATTGTCCTGTACATCAGAGAGCAGAGTCACAGAATAATGTCCACCGTAATAAAAAGAGGCAGACTATGAGCGTAAACTATATAAATCTTGCAGCCGCGTTTAATTTTATCGGCAATACCTTTAGTAGGCGTGTTGTTTATCGTGTTTGGTTGTATTATCGATCCGCCATATGTCAAGTCTTCACTCACCCAGCAGTCAGGTGTGTAACAGGATGGACACCGCGCCTCCACTTGTGGCGTGGGACTCAATAAAATATGCACCACCATCACACGGCCCGTGAACCTGGTGGCTTACACACACACACACACACACACACACATACACGTTCCATTCCGCTTTTTTTTTTTTTATCCTTTATACTAAGATATCAAATTAAAAAGATGAGTCAGCCATGCCTTATCTACTTCTCTACTTGTATACTTTGTCTCTTCTCTAATAGTCTACCTTTCTTCAGCTTGACAATATTTCCACGTCTTCACCTACACATCTAGATTACTTATATATATTTTTTTTTGTGTGTGTTTTTTTTTCTTTTTTTTTAATAGTAACGTGTGTAATGACTCAAATATTGTTACTTTTTCTCTCTTTTTATTTTTTACATCACGCTTTGCTATCATGCATATTCGTAAGGATAACTGGTTCCTGGTGTTCTTGCAAGTAGTGTTTGGAACCACGGGAAGTGTTTGGCAGGATAACTCGTCCCTGCACTCCTCTCTTCAGCTCAGTTTCGTTAAAGACACACCTGATGGTCGTGAGGGGGAGCATGAAGAGAGACCATGGCAAGGAGGGATGTCAGTGAGATTTACGTCTATTTTCACTTCCATTCCCTATATGACTCTCTCTCTCTCTCTCTCTCTCTCTCTCTCTCTCTCTCTCTCTCTCTCTCTCTCTCTCTCTCTCTCTCTCTCTCTCTCTCAACTATTTCTTCGGTACAAGGGGAGTGTGATGGCCCGTCAATATCCTTCAACATGCACACAGCACCGGCTTGTCTCCCGAGGATGTGGTCAGTTATTCACCCAATACCACGGAACTATTGCCACTGCATCGCCAGGGTTACACCTCTATTACCTCTCACTTGTACGGCGTTGATTGACCGATCAACCCTGTAAGTGAGGATGGACAGCTGCTTGAGTCAGTTGGCAAGTGTGCACACAAGCCAGCCTGAGAGGGTTTCAGACCAAGGCAGTCTATCGGTCAACACACGGCCGCCACGCTATTCCGAGCCACTCAAGCTACTGCCAGGTACGGAAACTGGTTTTAAAATGCCTCGCCAAAAGTAAACTCTCCATTCTGGTTTCCAAGAGAGTGTTATCATCGAAGTTCTGGAGTAAAGGTAATCGATTCACTTCCATTAGGCGTGTTTGGCGGGAGTCTGATCTTTAGTACCACGCCTGACGCTGAGGTGAAGACTTCGTAAAATGTTGGTTCTATCTTTATGGCGGAAGTGAAATGCTTTATATTCTCCTATTTTTCATCGTCATCGGAGAAAATTTACTTTTATTCATTCCTTCGTCAGGCATGCTTGCACCAAGAGTACACGTGTAGCACAACTGAGGAGGAATTCCTGCGCCAACAAAATATTTGTCTCGCGTGTGTGAACAACTTGTACTCTGCCCGTGTCAGGGGAAAGAAAAGTACCTGTCGTAACACACCGATTGTTTGGGCTACGAGAAAAAAAAATTCAGGACTTTTGCCATTTTTCTACTCCTGTACTTACTTTACTTGCCTTTCTTGTTCCTTCCATTGTTTACAAAGTTAATAAAAGAAAAACAATATCACAGTATATCACATTACAAAGCGGACTTTAAGATGTTACGCTCATTTTATATTATAACTACTCTGATACAAAGAATTTTACTTTTTTAACAGACAAATTTCGCAAGATCATTCCTCTCTTAAATTTCTTTATCTTATTTCTTTTCCTTTGGTCACATTTCTTTCTTTTGTAGCTCTGACTTTCCTCTCTTCGGCGCGGGTGAAGTGAGTACCCGATGAACAGGTCATCTGTCTTCAGACCTTAACAAAAAGCCAGTGGAGAGAGAGGCCATTCGTCTTTCCTGAGGCAAGTCAGGGTTTCCTTGGATAATGATTTGCTGTGCCTGTGCCGTAATCAAGTAAGAAACGCCGCTAAATATTAAAGCGAAAAATGACCACAGAGGTAAAGACAGCTACATGCAGCAGCTTGAGGTAGAGACAGGAGGGACGGCAAGAAAAGGAGCACGGAGGGAGGAAGACAGAGAGAGAATGAAGGTAAGGAGAGGGCAGGGCATGACAAGTTAGGAGAAGGGGAAGAAAACAAACATCTAAGAGAGTATGGAAAGTTACTGTGGTGGAAAAAAAGAGAGGTAATGACAAATTAAGGTAAGCAGGTAAAGGAACGAAGAAATAGAGGGTATGGAACATTACTTAGGTAAGAAAAGGAAAATTTGATATTAGGGGAAAAGGACGAAAAGGAGAGAAGATATTAGGGTCTGCAAAACATTCCTTGGAAGATATAAGAGGACAAAGGGGGACAAAAGGAGGAAGATGCAATGGGTAGGACTAGTGGAGGTCATAAATAGCCAGGGAAAAGGACGAAGGGAGATGCAAGAGGGTACAAAAAAAAAAATACTTGGGTAGAAAGAGAGGAAAGTATAATAAGCCAGGGAAAGGGGAACGCGGGGACGAGGATGCAATGAGTAGGGATTTGAGAGAGTCTGAAAAGTAAGGGAAGGGACAAAGGGAATAAGATGAGAGGGGTACGAAAAGTCACTGAAGTAGGAGGAGGAGGAGGGAGAGAAGGACAACGAGGAGGGAAAGGAGAGGCCCGGCAGACCTTCCACCCACCAAATTACTCGCTTACGTGGGATGCGTGCGAAAATATTTGCGCGGAAATGTAGTTTCTGGAGGCACGCCCACGGCTCATCAAGGTTAGGCAAACACAAATTCCTCCCTAATGAAGTATTTTTGCGGGGGTCTCTGCCTGCGTAAGTCACTTTCCTGGATGTGGATATTTTCTGCCGGGAAGTGCACCACATTATTATTTTTTTTCCTGTTTTTATATTTCTTTTGTCACACGAATTATTTTAGTCAACTTCGTTCTTTTTATCATATGGACTGGTGAGAAAAGTTGATAGGTCTCTCTCTCTCTCTCTCTCTCTCTCTCTCTCTCTCTCTCTCTCTCTCTCTCTCTCTCTCTCTCTCTCTCTCTCTCTCTTACCCTCCTATTTTCACCTACAGTCGTTCCTGTTATTTGTTTCAATTTCACTTCACATAATTCAAGTAGCAATAACTTTCATTCGTTTTTTTTTCATTTCCTGTCGTTGTTATTATCGTTGTTGTTGTCGTCGTCGTTGTTGTTGTTCATTCGGAGGCAATTAACGCAAGGATTTAATCGCATTACGCAGTTTGATTTATGCTCGTAATTGTTTAACAAACGATAAATTTCAACAGTAAATACGAATTCACAAATACTGGATTCTTTGCTGCCACGGAAAAACAGAGTGGCAGAATGAACTATACCATTATTAGTGCGCGGGTGAGGCCGGCACGTGTGTGTGTGTGTGTGTGTGTGTGTGCTAAGTGACATGTCGAGGGCTAAGGCTAATAAACCTGGGAGCTCGAGCCCGCCCTTTGCAAGCAACAGCCGCATGATGTGACACAAGACGGGTCGCGAAGGGAGGCGGGGGCATGGACTGCGTGAGGCGGAGCTGGACAGGACAGGAGGGAGACAGGCTGGAAATGAAAAGTCGTTGAGGAAAGGGATGCGGAGAGTAAGGTTCTTTTGGTATGGGGTTGTTTATGAAGGGGTGAGTGTAGGGACGGAGTAAATAAAGTGAGATATGACAAGGATGGATAGATGGATGGATGTGTTAGATGGAATGGAAGCAGAAAGAAGTAAGGATAAACAAGTGTTGAAGTGTTAAGTATGGAGTTGTGGAGTGTGTCAATGAAGGGAAGGTAGATCTGGATGGTGTTAAGCTGGATCGATTGCTACTAAATTGATACGACCTTTGTCTCACGCATCACGCACAGAAACATTAAAACAATAAAGGAACCAAATTCACGGTGTTTTTGATGCAAATGTGCCTCAAAACACAGTATCATTGCCCTGTTTGTCGCTGACGGGCGCCCATTAGCCCAGTGAATCATTCTATAATGGCATTACTCATATCAAATTCAGTCCACGCATGACAATATAATATGACGGACGATGTGTGTGTGTGTGTGTGTGTGTGTGTGTGTGTGTGTGTGTGTGTGTGTGTGTGTGTGTGTTTCGCCTCAGCACTTGGTTCTTACTTATTTTTTTTTTATTACTTATTCATTATTAGTTGATTTATTGTTACTAACTTATTGATAATTGGAAACAAACAAACATCTGACTCTGCGTACCCTGATGTTTAGCCAACATTAAGTCAGGTCACTTAAGGAATCCAGATGTCCTGAGTTTGGGCTGCCGCACCCAGCTAAGCATGGCCCCTATCGTTACCCTCACCCCAAACGTTCCGCGCACTTTGATCAATATAAAATTAAATATAACAATGCCTAACATATCCATTCTTTTCAGGCCAAATGTGTGTATATATCTTTTCTTTCTTGTTTCTTGAGTTGAATGACCCCCCTTTTTTTTATATTTAACACCATTACAGGGACCTTAACAAACCTACGTAATGTATTAGAGAAAAAAAATGAGACAATACATTCGTAATCAGCCCAGTTATTCCTTCAAGAAGCGAGTTCTGCGCGTTTACCTGCAGCACTGTATAGCTGGTGAGCCAACTTCCAGCGCGGCCATTGTAAATCATAGACATAAATTTTCGATCAATTTACGTTTAACGGATAAATTCCTCATTTTTTTTAAGTTAAGTCTCGCGTGATTCTTCCGTATGTTCTCAATCCGGCTGGTGTAATTTTCAGCCATTACTTTAACATTTAGCACCCGGTAGGATTACATGTACGAAAAACTTGCATGTTGCGTTCGTGGAAGAGGAAACGGTGAGCCATCCTATCTTATTGTGGTCTGGCCGTCCCTCCTGCAGGGGGGGAGAGAGTCAGTGGCCAGGCACGCGACGAGAACGAGAGAGAGAGAGAGAGAGAGAGAGAGAGAGAGAGAGAGAGAGAGAGAGAGAGAGAGAGAGAGAGAGAGAGAGAGAGAGAGAGAGAGAGAGAGTATCATGAGAAAGAAGATCCACTAGACCACAGAAGCCTTGCTGCACGTGGGCCAATGAACATATTCACAATAAACACTATCATTACTTCTGGTCAGGACAAATGGAGCGGCAAGAACGTAATGAACTGTGTTGGCTGTGCATGGAGGCAACCACTGGCGGAGGAACGTACCACACACACACACACACATAACAATGGCTTTATTTAGACCAGTGTGTGTGTGTGTGTGTGTGTGTGTGTGTGTGTGTGTGTGTGTGTGTGTGTGTGTGTGTGTGTGTGTGTGTGTGTGTGTGTGTGTGTGTGTGTGTGTGTGTGTGCTCACCCGCGTAGTTATGATCTCCGGAATACGAAGAAAAAAGGCAACTAACCGCGTGTTGTTTTTCGAGTCAAAATGTTTGTGTTCAGATGCAATAAGACGCGTCCCTTGTAACAGCGGTTTGGTTTCGTTGTTGGTGTTATTGTTGTTGTTGTCGTCGTCGTGGCATTAAGACGAGACCACCTCCATCCTCCATCCCCTCTCTCTCTCTCTCTCTCTCTCTCTCTCTCTCTCTCTCTCTCTCTCTCTCTCTCTCTCTCTCTCTCTCTCTCTGATTGCCGTGTCCATTCAAGTCAATTACATAGTCAGTTCACTCTAATCAGAAGCTTAGGATATTGAAAGTGATGGTTTTTAGTTGGTTTACTTTATTAATAAGAAAAATGGCAGCATATTTGTCTTCCACTACAGTACAATCATATAAAAAATTACTAATGGTATAGATTGTATAAATGTTAGTTTTTTTTTTTTTTTTTTTAGTATCAGCACATGTATATACACAAGGCAACTTGTTTATAAGTGGCTAAAGTTGCCTTTTTTTCACATTTCTTTTGTCATCATTATTTTTGTGGGTTGCACTCACACACTTGATCCTCAATGTGCTCAATTCATAGATTTCATAAGTTACTATTTGTAACTTATGAAATCTATGAAGATTTTTTTTTTATCTTTCATAATTTTTTCATTTTTTTCTGATTTTCTGATTTCATTTCAATTTAGTTTTTGAGTGGAGTATCTCTCAGTTGTCTCTTCGTTAAAAGATGCAGTTTTGCATTTTTTTTTTAAGATTTTTTACTTTTTTTTTGTCATTTTCAGGATTTTACGCACAATGTTTTTTTTTTTTCATTACGTTGTGTTTTTTTCTACCTTTTTGTCATCATTTATTATCCGTTATAATTATTTTCTGGGTTTTGACTTTATTTTGTTATTTATATTTCGTTATTTTATTTTATTTTGATTTTTTTTGCCATTTTAATTTTTATTATTTTCTGCTTTTTGCTTTTTCTCATTTTTTTTGTCATTTCCTGGCTTTTTTTTTACTTTTTCTTTATGCTTCTTCATTCACTAAAATTTTTTATTTATTACTATTTTCTTTTAATATTTTTTCTGACTTTTTTACCATTTTTTGGCTTTATTTCTTTTTGTCATTATTTTCTAGCTTTTATACTTTTCTTTGTCACTATTTTCTAGATTTTTAATTATTTGTTATAGAAATTTTCATTTTTTTTACTTTTTATTGATATTGATTATTTTAATGTTTTGTAGTTGTTTTATGTTTTTTGTTACTATTTTTCTTATATTTTCTCTTTTTTGTAATTCCTTTTTCCTTTTTTTTCTTTTTTTCACAATTTTCTGGCTCTTTACTTTTTTATTATTTTTTTTTTCTTATACTTACAATTTGCTTTTTTTTACTATTTTATTTTCATTATTTTAATCTTTTGTAATTCTTTTATGTTTTTTTTCTTACTCTTCTGCTTATCTTTCTTATTTTATTGTAATTATTATTTTTTTTTTACTTTTCTCATGTTTGTTATTATTTTGTCTTCACTTTCTCATTATTTTGTGGAATATTTTTTACATTTTTTGTCATTATTTTCTTCCATTTTCACTCTTATCACTTTTGTCACTTTTTGTCCCTTTCGTCATTTTTTTTTTATTTTTGTCATATTTTTTACTTTATCAATATTTTATGCTTTTTTACTTTTTTTTGTCATTTTCTGCCTTTTTATTTTTTAGTCATTCTGTTCTGGGTTTTTAGTTTTTGTAATTATTTTCACTTTTTTACTTTTTTGTCATTATCTTGTGGGTTTTTTCTATTTTTGTCACTATTTTTCACTTTTTGTCGCTATTTTGTTTAGTTTCCTTTCTTGTCAATATTTTATTTTTTTTTTTACTTTTTTGTCATTATATATCTTTTTTTTTCATTTTTGTCATTTATTTTTTTGTTCTAATTATTTTCTGGATTTCCACTTTTGTCATTTTTTTTATTGATGTTTTGTCATTATTTTTTTGGTTTATTTTACTTTTTTTGCTATTATTTTCATTTTTTGTCATTATTATTTTTTACTTTTTTTCATTATTATTTTCTTATTATTTTCTTTTTTACTATTTTCATTTTTTTTTCTTTTTTATTATTATTTTTTTATTATTTTCTTTTTTTACTTTTCTTCATTATTTTTTATTATTTTCTCTTACTTTTTCATTATTATTTTTTTTTACTTTTTTCATTATTATTATTTTTTTAATTTTCATTATTATTTTTTTAACCTTTTATCATTATTATAATTTTTTTATACTTTTTCATTATTATTTTTACTTTTTTTCATTTTTTTTTGTTTTCTGTTATTTTTTTACTTTTTGTTTTATTATTTTTTTTTACTTTTCATCATTATTTTAGAGTTTTTAATTATCCTTACTATTTTTTTCATTATTTTCAGCTTTTTTTTTATTTTAGTCAATGGTTTCTTGTCATCATTTTCTGCTTTTATTTTTTTTCACTACTTTCTGGCTTTTTTCAAAATTGTTTTCTTATTATTTTCTGACTTATTTTTTTATCATTATTTTATGTTTTTTTTTTTACTTTGATGTCTTTCTTTCTTTCTTTTTTATATTTTTTTCTCACAATTTTTTCATTATTTTTGTTTTTATTACTTTTGTTATTTTCTGGATTTTTTTTACTTATCTTCCTTTTCCTCATTATTATTATTTTTTTTACTTTTTCGGTATTATTTTCTGTTTCTGGTCACCATTTTTTGGCTTTTTTATATTTTTAATTACTTGCCATAATATTCTGCCTTCTTTACTTCAACACTATTTCCATAATTTTGTAAACTTTTTTTTATTTTTGGTAATTTTTGTTTCATTTTTTTTCACATTTTTTTTTATTTTGTCATTATTTTTTTTTACTTTTCCCATTATGATTTTTTTTTTCTCATCATTTTGTGGCTTCCTCTCAGAATCTAGTTTTTCGGTGGTGAGTCACGTGATTACATCATTAAAAGATACTATTTTTCTTCCTTTTTATTCAATGTTTTCCGTTTTCCAAACGCAGTCTTCTTTCTCAGTGGACTAATAATTAAGTCAGACTTCTTAAGTTACGGTACAGTATTTTGTTTGTTTTTTAATCTTTTTTATCATTATTTTTCCTTACTTCTTGTTTTCTTAGTGGAGAGTCACTTAATTAATTTGTTTCCTCGTTAAGATTTTTTTTCTATTTTTTCCTTGTTTTTATTTGTGCCATTGTTCTCTTGTTTCCTCTCACTGTTAATAGCCGTATTTCACCAGTTTTCCTCCCACTATCAATGGCTGTTTCACCAATACTGGATAGAATTTTTCTTTTCTTTGTTTTTTGTCGTTGTTTTGGTTTTCACAATCTTGATCCTCAGCAAGTTAACACTCAAATCGTAGCATTCTAAAATAACTTGTATAAAGATTTCTTTGGTGGATTCTTATTTTTTTTATATTTTGTCATCGTTTTCTGATTTGCTCTCACTCAAAATATTTAGGCATCTTATTTAATGAAGATACTTTAATTACTTTTTTTTTCTATTAATTTCTGGTTTCAACGGCGGATTGACAGTCGATTAATATACTTCATAGGTTATGAGAGCAAAGACTTTCTTGTTACTTTTTTTTTACTTTATCTTTTTTATCTTTTAATTTCTTTTACGTCATTATTTTTCATTTAGTGTCACGAATGTTCTTGTTCCTCGCTGAAGAATCACTCAGTTGTTTCGTTAATAACATAGATTAATATTTCTTTTTTTCTTTGCAAATTTTAAGCGCTTTATTTTTTTGCCATTAATTTCTGGATTTCACTCACCACCTTGTTCCTCAGTGGAATCACTTAGTGTTCTTGCTCCTTAATTAATGGATGAAAAACTTCTTTTTGGTCTAATTTCGGGTTTGGATTGACAAGCATGTTCCTCAGTAAAGACTCAGTGCTTAGGCTTCTTAATCCATAGTTAGAAAGCTTACTTTGTTTTTGTACTTTTTTTTTCCCCAATTTTCTCGGTTGCACTGACTAGGATGGTCCTCAGTGCGAGTGACTCAGTGTTTAGCGGCTTGCGACCCGTGATGGAGGCTCTGCGCACTAGTCCGCCCTTTCTTCTGTTTCTGTGAACGCAGCCGAGCCTTAAGGGCAGCCACCTCTCGGGCCCATTTCACTCGCGCGGGGCCTGAGGGTGGCGGCTGTGATTCCAGTACCTTCAAATCCAGATCAGGTTTATAATCAGTAGGTAGGCTGTAATGGGTGTCGATCTTACAGCGGACGGATTTCAGATTTATTTTGTTGTAGCGCTTTTTCTTCTCTCCTGACATTTGAATGTTTCTTTTCAGCTGGCGGACATAACGGTAATGGCTACACGAGAACGTCTTCTTTCTTAACTCCAGTTCCTTCTTTACCTTCATTCTCGCCGTCATGTTCTTCACCGGTGTTGGTGGGGAGGCCTTCCACCACCTCCACTTGCTGCTTACATTGGCCATCGCGGTGTTCTTGTGGCGGCAAGTCATTACCTTCTTTTTCAAATGTTGATCCTTCCCTATATTCTTCCGCGTCGTCATTTTTTCCACCGGTGATGTTGTCTTCACATTGCCAAGCGACACACTCTCTCTCTTCTTTCTTAAAAGCATTGCTTTCCGTATCTTCTCTCTCCTTGTACTGTTCTTCACGATGACTTTGGTTAAAGACAAAAGTTTGGTTATAGAGGGAAGGTTAACTTTCTCAATAACGTCTTGTTTCTCAGCTTCCTTCTCAAAATATTGTCCCTCTTTAATTTCCTTATCTGCATTGTCTTTCTCAGGAGAGGTACTTTTCACATCTTCAACAACCACTTCCTTCTTTCCAGTGTCATGCGCATCATAGTCTTCCGAAACACTAGTCTCCTTTCCTTCAAGAGTATTAGCTTCCTCGCCTTCATGATATTCATCGTCTTTTTCCTGAACTAGCTGCATTTCACTAATTTTTGCTGGTTTCATTTCCTTCTCGGTAACTTTTTGTTTCTCAGTATCTTCTTTCTCTTCCTCATCTGTCTTCTCTGTTTTTGTAGGGACGCTCTCCACATCTTCGGTGTCTCCTTCAGTCTCTTTAGACTCATTTTTATCATATTCTTCCCAAACTGCGCTCTTCTCTTCTGCTGGATTCTTTTGGACACTTTCCGCGTTTTCATTGTGTTTTTCGTGAACTAGCTGTACTTCACTCATTGTTCCTGATTCTTTCTTCATCTCTGTATGATTTTGTTCCTCTGTATCTCCTTTGTCTTTCTTATTAGTCGTATTTTCATCAGCATTATTCTTTGTCTCGCATGGAATGTCTTTCTTGTGTATTTCCTGAACCTGAATGATCTGTTTTTCTTTGTTTGTTTCTTTAGGCTTCATAGACGCCTGCTTATCGCGACGGACGGTACGAGGTGCGCTGCGCTGCTGTTGGCGTGCAGCAGGAGCGTCTTTGTTGAATGACCGCACGTTCTTGGTTTGCATGGGGCTTACTGGCGGCAACTTTACAATTTCTGGAGTTGTTATGATGTTAACGGGTTTATCTTTCTTCTTAAAACTGTTGAACAAGGAAGTCGCGTAGTCGATCTTTACTTGGTTTTCGTCATCCCCGCGTTTAGCGCACTCGTACTTATCGTTCTCTTGTAACGGCTTATTTTTCTGTTTCTCAGCGGCATCGGTCTCGTCGCCGCCTGAAGCCGCTTGGTCCTTTTGAACAATTTTGAAGCTGGTTTCCGTGACATAAAGAACGAACTTTTCTGAATTTCGGTTCTCCATCTCTTGAAGGAAGGTTGCCAGGCGGCCAAAGAGGACAACCTTCTTTCCGCGCCGCTGCTTGATGGAGACCTTGACGGCCGTCTTGCCTGGCGTCCAGTATTCGCGGAAAACCATGCCGTCCATGTACATCACAGTCTCCAGAGACGTGTACTTCTGGAGACTGGGTTCTTCTTTATGCGGTTTGAAAAAGAATTTGGCTACCTTCTTGAAGCGAGGCCCTCGTGGCCAGCAACAGCAGAAGAAAGATTTCGCGTCGGGATCTCCCATGGATACTTTGACAGTGCGTGGGGGGCCGCGGAGAATGTCGCCATTCTCCACGACACACTCCCCACGCATGTATGTGCTGAAGGAGCGTCTACCATCCATCCTGTCTCCTGTCATCTGACAGACTGAATGTCCCACTAGGGTACACTAGTATTTAGGATACCTGAGGTGCTTGGAAAGTGCTTCACACTGGAGAGTTTGGAGTTGTGAAGAAATGCACACAGTGTTGCCGCCTTGCAGAGCACCGTCTTTAGGGTTCACAGGCAGGGATGCACGTGCACCACGGATAGGGTGTTGGGGCTCGGGAGGTGGTCCTGCACTGGCAACTGTGATCGGGCGCGACCAATAGGAAACTTGAGCTGCATTGCAACAGCCAATCACAAACCACCTTTTATTATTATTATTATTATTATTATTATTATTATTATTATTATTATTATTATTATATAATAATAATAATAATAATAATAATAATAATAATAATAATAATAATTATTATTATTATTATTATTATTATTATTATCCCTCCACCTCCATGACTGTTCATCCAAATTATTCTCTACCTGCAAATACCAAACTTGCGTCACCTAATCTGGACACGACCCGCTAACTCTTGCCTAACGGGAACCTCGCAGCAGGGGAGGGGGAGAGGAAGGGCAGAGGTTATTACAAGGCCTTGGAAACACACAGGGCGGGTCAGGTTAGGTATTATCTGCGCTCACTAAAGTTCACGTGAAGTCAAAGAAGTGTGTGTGTGTGTGTGTGTGTGTGTGTGTGTGTGTGTGTGTGTGTGATTTTTTTTTTTACTATTGTATGGTGTATTTTTAAGCCTCTCTCTCTCTCTCTCTCTCTCTCTCTCTCTCTCTCTCTCTCTCTCTCTCTCTCTCTCTCTCTCTCTCCCTAGCATTTAACGCAAGCGGATTCTCTTGTGTGAAATGTTGTATGGTTGTATGTTACGAGAATTTATTTACACACACACACACACACACACACACACACACACACACACACACACACACACAGGAGGCACATATGGCGAGTCAACAACAAATATGCTAAAAAGAACAAAAACAATCATACAAACATTTATATTCGAAAAGGGAAACCAATACAACTAAAAAAAAAAACAATACAAAGATAAATGTACAAAGACACACAGAAAACAGCAATGGAGAGACAACAGGTACGTAGGAGGACAAATTTGTATAGATGGGGAGATAAGAGGGGAGGGGAGAGGACAGGAGAGAAGAGGGGAAGAGAGGAAAGGAAAGGAGAGGAGAGGAGAGGAAAGGAGAGGAGAGGAGAAGAGAAGCTAAGAGAGAAGAGAAGCGAGTTAGGACTGAAGTGAAACGAAGTGAAATAAAATGAGAAGAGGGAGAGAAGAGAAGAAAGGACAAAAAGAGAGATAAAAATTAAAGTTGAAGAGAAATGAGGAGACAAGATAAAGGAAAAGAAATGGAGATGAAAGCAGCATAGGAGAAATGAGAAGAGAAGAGAGGAGAAATAAGAAAAGAAGAAAATACCAGAGAAAAGGAGAAAAAAAATCTGAAATAACGATACGTGAAAGAAGATAAGAGAAGAGACGAGATGATGAAACAAGCATAGGTAAAAATAGCAGAGATAAAGAAAGAGAAACAGAAGAGAACAAAGGACACTTACTATCAACACACACACACACACACACACACACACACTTCCCCTTAGCCAGACGCAGAAGGGCGCGCGATATCAACTTGCCTAACCGGAACCTGAAGCTGCTGCTGTTACCGAGCCGCCGCAGGTGTGATAATGACAGGTGTAGTGGTGAGGGACGCGAGACTGGCGAATCATTAGGTGGTGGCGCGGAATGTAGCGAGGTAGAGCAGCGGTAACAGTGCTTGAAGTCCAGTAAATGAGACGCCAGTGTGTGTGTGTGTGTGTGTGTGTGTGTGTGTGTGTGTGTGTGTGTGTGTGTGTGTGTGTGTTTAATGGGCTGTGAATAGTATGCATATTACTATTCGTTCGTGTTGATTTGACTTTGTTAATTTGTAATGTGTGTTTCTTGTGTTTCGTGTGAATTCTAATTTGTTGTCGGTATCTATCTATTTATGTATCTACCTATCTATCTATCTATCTATCTATCTATCTATGAATCTGATAGAAAGCATTCATGTGATGAGCAGAGAGAGAGAGAGAGAGAGAGAGAGAGAGAGAGAGAGAGAGAGAGAGAGAGAGTCTGTCGTCCCACATCTGCCTCTCATTCCAAAGTTATCTGCGTAAAGTTCTTTCATTAGGGTTCATTTTACGCCTCCGTGCTCCTTTTTCCTTCCATACAATGCGGCCGTGAAGAGGAGATAGAGAACATGAAGTGGAGGGAAGTCGATGAAGAAGGAAGAATAGAAAAAGTTAGGAGAGGAGAGGAAAGGAGAGAAGAGGAGAGGAGAGGAAAGGATAAGGAGGAGGAGGAAGAGGAGAAAGAGGATAAAGAAGGGAATATGAAGTGGTGTACTAGGAGTGAAGGAGAGAAAAATAAATAAAGAGCGAATAGAAGGTAGATGAAATGATAAAAGGAGGGAAAGGAATGTAATAATGATGAAGTTGATATTGGTGGTTGTGATGGTGATGACGGTAACTTGATAGACACTCGTGGTGGTGGTGTTAATGGTTGTGATGATGTATGTGGTGGTGTATTGCTGTTTGTGGTAGGACTTCAGGTGGTGGTGGTGGTGGTGGTGGTGGTGGTGGTTCTGGTGTTGGTGGATGGTGACTGTTAAGAATAAAGAGACCAGAAATGAAATCCAAATATTTACGAACAATATTGATACATGAGAGAGAGAGAGAGAGAGAGAGAGAGAGAGAGAGAGAGAGAGAGAGAGAGAGAGAGAGAGAGAGAGAGAGAGAGAGAGAGAGAGAGAGAGAGAGAGAGAGCTAAAAGTCGAGGGTAGGGTGCTATAATTGGCTTTCATTTCACTTCAAACACTCATTTACGCAAGAGTCCGCCAATTAAAGAGGAGTCTCCCGCCACGACACGTCCGGTGTTCATTATCACTGAGTAAAAACACCGCGTGGCTGGAAATCTATCACCTGTGCACTGGAAAGACAAAGGTGCGAAAAAAAAAGTGCAAGAACCTGAAATGGAAGCAGTTATCGTACTTACAAATTAATGAAACAAAATATAAAATAAAAGACTATTCAGTTTCAATAAATGGAATATGAAGTTAAGAAAAGAAAATAATAAATGATTGTCTAAATTATTGCGCTACTTCTATAAAAATTAATTAAACAGAAAGGATGAAACAAAAAGACAATTCAGTTTCGGTAAATGGATACGAAGTCATGAAAAGAAAATGGTTAGCGATTGTGTAAACCATTGCTAAGGTAAGTTTACCACACCCCAATACAAATTAATCAAGCTGAGAAGGTAAAACAAAAGACGATTCAGTTTCTGTAAATCACATGTAAAATTCCGAAGAGAAAAAGGAATAAATAATAAAGTAATGATGCCGCTAAGATTGCCCAACTCCAATACAAATTAATCACACAAAAATATAAGAAAAGATTAAATTAAATGTGAAATTCTGAGAAGAAAATTAACAAATGATAGTCTAAAAATATGGCTGCGTCTGCCCTACCACAACACTTTATAATACATTAATACGGTAAGAAATTATACATGGACTTGAAGGGGAACACTTAAAGAAAGATAGATAGGCAAGGCTTGGATAAAGCACCGAATACAACAATACGTATGGCGTCTCCTCGGTCATCCTTTCAAAACTGCAAACACTGATGACAACTGCGCAGTTTCATACACGACAAAAATGTTTTCGAATCATTAATCTCTCCTGCATTGCCTGATGAAGGAAGCTGCGGGAAAAACTGTACTGCAATACTTTTACGCATTTTACAATCGCATGTGTTCGGCATTTGAGGAGTACAAATATTGGCACAAAGCCTCTGCGGGGGGTACGTGTATGGATTCAAAAATAGATGCAATTGCAAAAATATTTGTAAATGGTGAAAAGAGCGCGTTTTCTTTCATGAATATACATATTTCAGACGGAAATATTTTGTAGATACGCTTTTAGTTGAAGGTAAAATCTGAAACTTACTTCAGTAACTGGCACGACTAAGGGATCAACACGCGCCGCATCACTGACAACAGCAGCAGCTATTCCCTCCTGTGACTCCCGGTGGGCCCCAACCCAGACGTCCTTGGCATTCCAAAAAGTGTCGGCAGAATATATGAACAGACCTCGAGGGCTTGTCCTTGGTCTTTAGTTGTCTCTTACGAATAATGAGCATGATCGAACCCCAGGGAGGAGTGGCACTTATACCTCGTGATTCATGTCCTGCACGCGAGCACGGGTTGGCGGCCTGAGGTATGCAGCATTACGTTATGATTGGTAGCACGGAACAATACCTGAATTGATAAGTTGCCTCTCCGCTAATGTCTGTGATTATGCGAGGGCAAGCATTATCGAAGGCTTTATTTCTCTTCCCTAGGTTGTTCTTCAGTGTCTGTCACGCAACAGCAAGGCACGGCAAGGCACATAGACGGACTGAGTCTCCTGTTCTTTGTCATGTGGCACATACTCGTATATCGACAACGCCAAGTGGTGCTGAGCGAAGAGTTTTTATCCTAACTCAGCACCGAAGCTTCCCCGTGTGTACAGCCCCGAGACTAACACCTCTAAGAAGCTACGAACTGGACACCAATTGCTGGAAATCCGTCGACAAGTTAACAGGCCAAAGTCTCGTTCGTTATCTAAATTAACCACATAAATCGTTCCACTAACTAGAAACAGCCATGCACCACCCAACGAATCGAGGAAGAGCTCTCAATCTGTTAGGGCCTGGCGAGGCTCTTCCTGGGTCTGTGAGGTGAATGCAGCCCACTGGCCGCCCGAGTTACGTCCACACTGGAAGAATGGAACAGCAGCTGGTGCCGTCTTTAGTTATTACAGTGATTATACCCCATGCGGCTACCCGAGTTACGTCCACAGAGGATGCATGGAGCAGCAGCTGGTGGCATATATAGTTATTACAGTGATTACACCCCCTGTGGAAGAATGAAGCCGCAGCTGGAGGTGTCTATAATTATTCTCTTTAAGGCAGGAATCCTCGCTCCCTCCTGACTGATAGAGGAACGACTGCGCTGAATATCTTAATGCACCTAAGGAAATTATGGGGATTTCAAGAAAATTTCAAAAAATCACGTTTGCGTGGCGTGTGCACATAAACACACACACACACACACACACGAGCAAGCACAGCAAGCACAGCCCAGCATACACGAACAGTCTCCCGCCGGCGGAACATGCAATCATCACGAGCGGACGGAGAGCAAAACCCCTTCCCTCCCCGCCTCGCCACGCCGTTTTTAAATATCCATCTGAATGTACATCACACCGGCAGCAGGACGCGCCAATATTCATGGCTACTGCAGTGACGGAGAGGCGTGCACCACCTCACGGAGACTGCGCCGCCACGACAACTGAATAAATAAGCAAATAAATATATACATAGATAATGAGATCTTGAGATTACGTATATAAATGCATAGTTTCCACCTGTTATTATCTTTATCTGTTCTTAGAGACGTAATATGCTCAGTCATTTTTTATTCTTTATGATGTTTATTTATTTATTTATTTTTTTGACAGACACATTCTCTCTCTCTCTCTCTCTCTCTCTCTCTCTCTCTCTCTCTCTCTCTCTCTCTCTCTCTCTCTCTCTCTCTCTCTCTCTCTTGCCCTCCCAATTCAGTGATTTAATTTGAGCCAGGCCAAAATATCTCTCACAACAATTGCTGACAGACAATTTTAGTTGATAGGTCCTGGCAATCTCTGCTTCATACTTCCATAATTTTCTATTACCCAGCAGCCTCCTACCTGCCCTCCTCTCCCAGCTGGAAGTGACGCGAGTATTGTAGAATCAGTTCACAGAAGTCGCGGTGCCTTTCATTCAAGTAACTGTGCATTCTGTCCTCGTGGAAGTTGTAATATCATCCGTGTCTTGCCTTTTTGTTTTCTGTTATTTTTCTTGTTATTTTTTTCACTTGTTCCTGTCTCATACTTTTTTTTTTTTCTATCTTAGCCACGTTTTCCTCTCTCTGGTCTTCGTCTGGTCATCTTTTTCTTTGGTTGTCTAGTGTCCGTCTTCTGCTTTTCAATCTCTTCTTTGTTTTATTTATAGTCCTCCTCCTCCTTATGTTTGGGTTTTGTATGGTTGTCTTCTTGTTCTTTGTTAAGTTGTGTTCCTTCTTGGGTCCTCGTCCTTCATCTTCGCCTTGTTTATTATCTTTCTCCTCCTGTTTAAGTTTCGTCTGGTTTTCCTCTTGTTCCTTGGTTACTAATTTTCGTCTCCTACCTTTCATTCTCCTCTGCTTTATTTAGTCTTACTGCTGCTCACTAGTGCCAGGAATCCCTCTCTGTTTAAGTTTCGTCTGGTTTTCCTCTTGTTCCTTGGTTACTAATTTTCGTCTCCTAACTTTCATTCTCCTCTGCTTTATTTAGTCTTACTGCTGCTCACTAGTGCCAGGAATCCCTCTCTACCTCTGACTCAAGGATCGAGACGCGGCGGACGAACATTTTCCACAAAGGAGATTAACAAACAAGAAACACGCCTATGAGAAGGAAAATTGGCCAACAAACTAGATTAGAATGGAAAATTGAACAGTGAAAAAAAAAAAGACATGGGGAGAGAGAAAGACAATGAGACAGAGAGGAAAGGGAGGAAGATGGGGAGGAAGAGAACGAGGAAAGGAGGGAGGAAGGAAGCTGATTGCGGTGTGCTGCATCAAAAGCTCTCAATTTGTCATCCTCAATGGGATAATACCCGAGTTTAATTGTTTCCCTCTCGGCACGAATGCTGTAGACAGGGCGGCATGCTGCTCTCGTAGGGAATGGCAGCGGAATGGGAGAGGACGGGGAGTGGGGGGGACAGACTGCTTGGGTTGACTGGGAAATGGAGGAGTGTGGGGTGCAAGGTGGAGTTTGGCAGGGAGTGGAATGTTAGTGGGGAGAAAGTAAGAAGGACAGGAGGTTAAGGGAGTGGAATGTTAGTGGGGAGAAAGTAAGAAGGACAGGAGGTTAAGATCTTTGCTGCAAAGGGTGGAAGTGAAAAAGGTGATAGGGTGTGGAATGCAAGGTGGAATTTGCATTTACGGAGCAGATTTAGGTGGATAGATGGAAAGAAGACTGATGGTGTGGAGTAGAAGTGGAGGTGGGGAGATGAGAGTGAAGGGAAGATGAAGTGAAGTGAAGCGACGATGGGGAGATAGTAGATTGATTGATACAGGAGGAGGAGGTGCAGTGTGGAGTGCATGGCAGGGGTGTAATGGGGAGGAGGCAGACAGCTGGAAGGAGAAGGCAGAGTGTGGGGAGGAGGAGGGTCTGGGAAGAGAAATGTAGGCTGAGCATAGTGGTCGGGTAATGGTAAATACATGCACGAACTGTCCTCGTCTCCCCGAAATTGCCCTAATGACCCACTTACTGCCACACAAGCCGCTGCTCATCTCTTCTTATTTCTTGCCTTTTACGCACGCCAAGGAATGCACACCACGAACATTCCACATGAATTTTACACGCGATAAAATAAGATCTTTGGGTCAGCGTGCTAACTATGGGGGATCCCTGTCAGAGAATATATATATATATATATATATATATATATATATATATATATATATATATATATATATATATATATATATATATATATATATATATATATATATACCTGATAAATACAAGAATATACTCGTATATACCATGAGCATGCACGAGTTCATATTATGGTCGCATTTTGAAGTGTTTTACGACATATGGAAACCGTACACACAAACACACACACACACACACACACACACACAGAGGAGGACATCAATGCATAATGCAACATATATTTTTTCTCCTTTATATATAAATATTTTTGCAATCGTTGTTTTGCATTACATGTATTTCACCGACCTTGAACAAATCACAATGTCGGAGCTTAATTATTGCATTTTTACAATAGATTGCAATCGCTGGTATCATTATCATTATTATTATTATTATTATTATTATTATTATTATTATCATTATTATTATTATCATCATCATCATCACCATTACCATTATTTTCGCAAACAAGATACCAGTAACTATGAAGGTCGTTTAAGTTACGTTATAGGCACGGCAACAAAACACACACACACACACACACACACACACACACACACACACACACACACGTCCAGGTACTATTTCGGTGTATTGGTGTGCTCTGATGTGGCCTAATTAAACCTACGCGGGGAGCCGAATGATCACGTCTCGAAAATGGACACTGCACATCATTACTATCTATTCACGTCAAAGCAAGTCCGTCAAACTCTCAAGATTTGTTCAAAGATTATTCGATACACTGGTGAAGCGCTTCGTTAATCATCACCATTAAAACTACAAGATTCTACAGCAGGAAAATGGTCTTCAATGCTTAGAGAGGGAGGGATTAGACAGCGCTCGCTACACTGGTACACCGCCTTAGAAGTACTGTGTTACATTGTCGATACATTTGCACAATCCTTGGCTTACATCACGTGCCTATTCTTTGCGTGTCCGATATGAATTAAGATTATCAAAGTTCCTATAGACATGCACATATAAAGAACGTCTGGCCTTATAGAATGATACGGCTGGGTAAGTTCAGAGGGCGGCCACTGGTTTAATGCATCATATATATGTAAATTGCCTATACTGGGAAATTGATGTACAAATGCACCACTACATCATGCCGCCAGTCCCGCCACCGACCCCGAGCTGCCAGGATGGTGTTCGTGTGGCGAGGCGAGGCAATTTGTTGAAGGCTACACTGATTAGTTTCTACGTTAAATATCACTTTCATTCACCATACTCTTACTCTCATTTCACTATCCTTTCCATGTTCTTCCCGCTAATTCAATAATCGTATCAATAATGCGAGAAAGGAAATGAATTATACATGTTTATCTATCGTGACTGCATTCCAGAGCTTCAAAGATTCCACTCCAAGTGAATCATCTCATTCACTTCACGCTTCTAGAAACATGAAGCGTCTGTGTATCTATGAATACGAGAAAGAAGTGCAACATTTATCACTATATTCATGATGACTTCATTCCGGAGCTTCAACGATTCGACTTCAAGTGAGTCGGCTTCGCATTCCTCCAAAGCTCTGCAGCTTATGAATTGGGGTGGTGGAGACGTGTGGCATCACCGGTGGCTACTCCTGCAGGATGAAGCGTACACCGAGTCGCTGATATACAGAACAGCCAGCAAAGCTTTCTAACTGAACTGACCTCCAAGCAGTAATCGTTGCATGAATGAAAGAGTCCTTAAATATTATGTAATAAACTTATTACTCACATAGTTGCCACGTGTCTCCATACGCTCTCTCTCTCTCTCTCTCTCTCTCTCTCTCTCTCTGAGCAACATGACGTGTCACATATTATAAGATGCGAAAACATATCTTATACTGAGTAAAAACCTTATATAAACATCTACAAAGGGAGAGGAGGAGACGGTGAAGAGAGAGGATTACGTGAAGGAGTGGGAGAAGGGGAGGGGAGGAGGCGAGGGGGAGGAAGACATTGAGGGAGGAGCATAAGATGGAAGCGCGGGAAAATTTATCCTCGACAAAGTGGTATGATTCATTGCCTTCTACATAATATATCGTGTGTACTTCACCAGTAAGGCTTACTGTGGTGCGCGAAGACCGTGTTTGCAGTGTGAGAGAGGATACAAAGGAGGCACAGCTGATATGTAAGCAGCTGATACAGTCATGGCGGGGTGGCGGGGTAGGGAAGGGAATTTCCTGCTACAAGGGCAAGTCTAGTCACTTCATATAAACACTAACCTCCTTTTGTTGCAATGACCACGTGAGGTGTTGGGAGAAGCCAGTGCCAGCCTCAGTACAGAGTTGTGTTCGCTGTGTCAAGGGTTGTGATGTCTTCCTCAGCGCTTCCGCAATGCTCCTAGTGTCCTGAGGCGGCAGCAATCCCATGTTTACTTTTAGTTTGCTCTTCTCTCGTCCAGCAGCTCACACACCTCTACATCAGAGGCCACACAGTCACCATACCCACGCACTGCACGCCGCTGCATGCCCTGGCCCATGACGTCAAGTTTGCTGCTGGCGGAGTGATACACCTCCCTGACGGTGAGAAGGTGCCACCTCATCATTAATTTCCTGCATTATTTTAACCTTGTATGTAATTTTTTTTAAGTCTTGATGGTTTGTGATGAAAGTTAGTGTTGTAATAGTATGATTTATGGTTTTAAAAGTACAATGGATGTACGTATAGTTTAGCAACAGCACCAACGCCTCATCTTAAATACTACCGCCCTCCGCCCCTCCCTCACTCCCTCCCTCCTCTCGGCTCTGCGTCCGTCCTTGTGTAGTTTTCGTGGCCTTCGTGATGAAGTATAGAAGGTTTTGATAACATTACTCAAGGTTTTAATCATAATAGATCTCAGTACACTTTAAAAATCATTGTCTTTTTATGTATTTTTATGTAGAACTAGCGCTCCCTCCCTCTTTCTGTCCAACCCACTCTCCTTTCGTGTCTTCCACGGTGTCTCCCTTTCGTCCACCTTTCCACCACCACATATCCGGCCATCTCCGCACACCATAACGAATCTGACAACGGTATATCTGTGAGCAAGATTTTTTATTCACAGTAAAATATTTTCTAAAGTCAGAGAATCCGTGAAACTACGCGCATTGCATCCTGAATAGTTTAGTAGATACGTATTTGAGGGAAGTCTTTTTGAAATACATGTAATACTCAAGTGAATGTAGATGGACGAACCTTGAAAAATGTATATATTTGTAAGAAACTCGATATTAAATATTGATATGTTTGACTATTTCAAACTTAAAGAGGACGAACTCTGGTATCACTTAGGTTAGAAAGGCAAGTACTCAGCCGCTACCAGCGCCACCTCAGCCTCACTATAACTAAATTCGGGAGTTGGAAGCAATGCGTGAAGGAAAACTTCTATAACCATGTCGTGTTGCCCGCGTCATCTCCGCCACAGGTGTCTAAAGGGATGCCACTCAATGACCGAGAGGAAGACGTAACGAAATGTAAAGGCGGCAGCTAAACTCTGCAAAAATAATGTTCGCAACTTTTCGTCACGACGCACCGCCGGAGGAGCGTCTCAGAATTAAAAAGTTTAGGTATTAAAGTTCAAAAGTGGTGACGGGCGGTAGTCCCTCGCGACTGAGAGAGAGAGATTATTATTATTATAGTTTATTGACAGAATTTTGCGATTACAAGGAGCTTAAAGTAAAAATCATTTCACTAAAATCATTATATCATATAAAAAAGAGCTACAAATAAAAATCCTGTCCAGATAAAATTAACCAATTCACATTGCAAAAAACAAACTTTCTCCAAACTTAACTCCTAAAAAAAATTCAAACTCCCTTTCTTTTAAAAAACAAGAACATTTTAGCCGTAAAGCTTTAACACATCGCAAACATAATCACATAAAGTGCCTAATAAAAAATTCAAACTCCCTTTCTTTTAAAAAAACAAGAACATTTTAGCCGTAAAGCTTTAACACATCGCAAACATAATCACATAAAGTACCTAATTTACCCTTATACTTCATTAAACTGGTAAAACTACTAAAATCCAACATATTATATCTAGCCCTACAGTCCCTTGACAAAGAACAATTTAACAAAACATGAGACTCATCTTGTACTGCATTACTATCACACATACACAGTCGCAACTCTGCTGGTATTCCATTCCTTCTACCTGTCTCAATTTTTAAATCATGTGACATTAGTCGAAGCCTCGTAAGGGCCTGCCTTTTGTAGTCCGGGACAAACTCATTGCTGACATAAACTGGATGTACTGATAGTTCAGGGTTAATTACTGATCTGTACGCCACATACTTAGATGCCGTCTCGGGTTTTTCTCTAATTTTTATTTTGACTATATCCAGTGGATTTACGTTATCTCTATACTGTAGTGCCTTCATCACAAATTGATACCCTGGAGTATTAGCTACTCTACACAACTCAAATGCAACATAGAATGGTTCTTCAACGTTCGGTTCCCTTAACTTTGATTCTAGAAATTTCCTTCTCCTTTTTGCTATGACATCAAGTACAGGTGGAATACCTGATTCAATAAGACACATGTCGGGGCTTGTAAATTTCCTTACCCCTAGCAAGTTCTTTACTGCTCTATTGTATTGAACAATTATCTTTCTAGGATTATTTGTCAACCATGTTTCTGAGCTATAAAGAAGGGCAGAAGTGACAGCAGCATCAAATACTTTGCGCTTGTATGTATATGGCATAATGTTATTTGCTGCACAAAAAATTGCAAATTTATTGAGTTGCATCTCATTCACGGTTTCGTGAAGGTCCAATACTGTGTTCATCTTTGCATCATCACAAATCCATGCCCCAAGGTAAAGATACTTATGAACACAGTCTATCTTGATGTTACGAACAGTTAACGGCAATCTGTCTTCATCTGTACCTCGCACTACCATAAGTTTTGTTTTCTTTTCATTAAGTATCATTCCATATTCTTGGCAATAATCCAACACTGCGGTTAACTTTCTCACACACATTTCTTTAGAAGTAGCTAGTATTACCATGTCATCCATAAGAAGGAGCGTATGTAGTTTCCCCAAGAATCCATCTGTATCTACACACCTGTTTATCATCCTAACCACCTCATCCATGTATGTGGTGAATAAGAGACAACTCGATGGAGATCCTTGGCGGACTCCAACAGTGGCATCAATAGTTGCAGAACGTAACACACTTTGAGTACAGGAATACATAGCTTGTATAGCACGCAACATAACCTTACCACAACCACGTGATTTAAGCAATTCAAGCAATTTACCTCGAGGCACTCTATCATATGCTTTGCTGTAATCTATGAATAACATATACAGCTTCTTTTTCTTATAATTAGCCAGGTCACATAATATAATCTTAACGTCATTATTTGTTCGACACATCCTCGACCGCTTTGAGCACCTGCTTGACATTTATCAATACTTGTCCATAGTTTTAATCTGTTCAAAATTAAGTAATCATACAATTTTGCCAATGTATTCATAATGGATATGCCTCTGTAGTTTCCACATTCAAGTCTGTCTTTACCTCCTTTGAAGAGTACAAAAAGTTTGCTACAACCCCATGAAACTGGATAACACACATTAAGAAAAACAACGTTAAACATATGTAAAAAGAACATGATCCAGTTAACAGGTAAAGCTCTCATAATTCCTGGACAAATACCAACATAACTTTTTCTAACATTCACATCCTTGAGTACTTTATCTAATTCTTGTACAGTGAAAGGTTCGTCTAATACGGGTATCGTTGGAGTCGAGTCATCTATACATACAGTGCGAATACTATTAGTGTGACACTCATTATTTAACAAGCTCTCGAAATGGGTCTTTAGTTGATCGTCTTCAGGTTGTCTGTGTTCGTGCGTATCAATATTCCCTGACCAGTTAATGGCCTTCCATATGAACTTAGCATCATTTGTTTCTAATATCCTTCTCCAGCGCGGCAACATTCTGTCCCACGTTTCTTCCTGCTGGTCGAGACGTTCACATCTGTTCCTACGAGCAGCTTCATGAATAATTTCACTGCTCGATCTGAAGGCTTCAGAAATATTTTCAATACTAACAGCGTCCGGATTCGGTGGATCGAGACTTAGCAATTCGGTACTGAAATCATGTAAGTTTACTTTTCCACATCGACTCGTTTGTACGTATTCTTCGGTATGACTCACCCAGACCGTTAGCTCGCTCTAACAGCTCTGTCGGGGAAACTTGAGTCATTTCTTTAGTAGCGAGATCTACGCAAATTGGGGCGTGGTCGGAACCTTTAACTGACTTGTTTACCTCGACCGAACTGACAAATCTTACGCAATCGGAAGTAACCACGCACAAGTCAATCTCCGATGTCCATCTTGATCCTCTTCTAAAAGATAAGTCACCTCCTAAGGTAGTTCCTTTTCTGTTCAGGTGATTCATCACAACCATATTGTTACTTCTACACATGTTACGCAACATACGCCCGTGACTATTCACTACCGGATCCTTCACACCATCATATCTATAGACACTTCCATCACCACACGACAACACATGTGATCCAACTCGTGCATTAAAATCACCTAAAACAACTACGTCACGAGTGTTCAAACACATCTCACTTAACGCTCGAAACGGTGAAGCTTCGCAATATAGTGAGTCTTCTGGAGGTATATAAACACCACCGAATTTCACATCTTTACACACCGATAAATTCACCCATATCATGTCATCTTCCTCCATGTTTACATTGGTCACATATTGCATCGACGCACATTTGATGAGCAACATAACACCACCTCTGTTACAGCCTACTCTTGACTTATTGTTATACATATAGAAACCAGGTACACTTTTTTCATACGCACTTTTAACCTCTAACAGCCAAACCAGATCATATTGCATTAAGAACTTAAGAATTTCCGGATCATTCAATTTTTCCCTTACTCCACATACATTCCATGAACATAATTTCAACACACTGGTATTTTTCTTTGTATTCAGAAAAAAATATGGTGAAAACTTATCGATTACATTGCCATCCCTTAACAACACACGTCTTTTCCAATCATAACTAATAGACACACCCACATTTCCTGGCTTTTCTTTTTCTTCTCTTTCACGTTGCCTCAACCGCGCCATCTCCTTCCTCACTGCCGGGTGGACATCCTTCTTGACATACACAGAAGAGAGAGGTCCTTCAACTGATTTCAAGTTCTTTGCCATCCTCACGATCTCATTACGTTGATTTCCGTCTCCCACCACGACAAGAAGCGGTCGTTTCCTACGCTGGTCCTCTTTTCCGAGTCGTTTGATTTCCCACGCTGCAGGATCAACGTTTTGCTGATATCCAGTCGCTGCTATCACATTGCGTACTTTCTCAGCATCGTTGCACCCTGTTACATCGCTCTCTTCTGTCAACCCAGTAATAACTAAATTTCTCTTCCTCTCCTTGTTGTCCAAAGATTCTAAAAATAACTGTTTTTGTGAAATAATCTGGAATGCTTGGTCCAACTTATCAGACAACTGCTCCACTTCTTGTTTAATGCTGGCCATGCCTTTCACTTCCTCTTTTAAGCTTCTTATTTCCTCCAATAGATCATTATTAGATGATTGTGTAGAGGCATCAGCTGTTAGTAGAGTTGCAAGCGCTCTCTTTAGTTGTGGGTTTGTCATTTTATTTATATCTGTTGGAGCCAACGCTCTAACAGTAGCTGGATCTTCATAGGTTGTCATGTTCACTTTGTTACGCACTTTATGACCTAGGTGCTGGGGCTTAAGTGCTGGGGGAGACAACAACCAGAGAGCAGGGATTGTGGGCAGTGTAGTGTCGTCTGCTAGTAAACGATCTGCGCATGCGTGGTTTCTACTTGCACAGGCCAGGAGGGGGTGATATAGAGGTGTATGTAATTTCTCTTATAAAAAGTCTATCATTCAGCAAGTTCGGCATTCACATACTTCACTATTCACTTCCCCTCACCTTTATAGGCAATTCAGTTCCAATACAGGGCTGTAGGACTAGTCTTCCCTTCAAATATCAGCGTCTTTTGTGGAGCCGTTCACAAGGAGTGTTCACGTTACGAGAGAAAAATAGAGAGAGAGAGAGAGAGAAATCTAATGGTTCACATTAAGCAGCCATTACTAATAACATTTTCCCTCTCAAGGCAGCAGCGGCGCCACAGAACATCCATCTAATTGCTGAAGGACTGCAGTGAGTCGTGGTGCTCTATTCACCGCAAAGCCTCCCCGGTGATCCTTTAATAAATATGCAAAGTTCCCCAAACAAACACACAAACACACAGGGGTCGCGCCTTCCCCTCCGCACACAACTTGTCCTGACTGGTTCACCATGCAACAGTGACCTCCTCGTGCTGGCGTGAGAAAAAGAGCCGCGCTTCCCGGCGTGGGCGGCCTCCTGTCCCTGAAGACACCCTGGCCTTCACTTCCTGTCCCTGTCCCAGCGGTGGCCCTGACCACCTGTCCCTGGGGACGCCAGGCTGCGTGGCACTAACCTCTTGTCCCAGGGAACGCGGGACTGACGTGGCCCTGACCTGCTGTCCCTGGAGACAAGGGATTGGCGTGATCCTGACGAGCCGCTTGCTCGGTCTCAAGCTTCAATTGGGCGAAAATCAGAAGGCGGCGGCAGACACTTGTTGGTCTGCGAGGCTGGGGAGGCCGGGACAATCTTTCGTAAGTTTTATTGCGAGTCTGCTCCTCTCCTTCAAGTCTCCTGAATTGCAGCATAACTCACGCGCATTTCTCCCGTCAGTCAGGCGCTGGCATCGCGAGTCGCGGCGGCGATCAGGCAGGACGGGGAAGGGAAGAACCGACTGTCTGGAGGGAGCCAAAATAGCGAAGCTCAGACGAGACGGAGCACAAGAGGGAACCAATGACGGGAGCGGCCGAGGAATATGCATACGGCATATATAAAGGCCGAGCCGCTGCCGGTCAAGGGCCACGCTCTGCTCGCGTTTCCAGGCACATTGTGTGGCCGACGAGCGCACGCAGGCAACGGCAGGACGAGGCTTCCTGTCTCGTGTTCAGCAGCGCCTACCGTGCGTGCAGCCACAGTGTTTTTGTGTCTATAAAACATTGAGCTCTGCGGGGCGCCATCAGCTCCAACGGATGGATTTTCATAGACAGACACAAGTAGGAGCAACTGCTGGTACAAACACGCGCGCGCACGATGAAGCATTTGGCTCTCATGAACAGCCTTTCATTCGTTAGTATGAATTTGTGTTCTCTCACATCCTGTCAGCCATGTCCTATTGGCGCAATGGCTGCACTCGTCTTCCAATCCTGCCTGGGCGCCATTCCTCTTGATGACTCATGAAAGGAAGAATACAAGCATTCCTCTCAAGCACTTTGTGCATCATGGAAGGAGCAATACATTTCACCATTATCCTTACTATAAATGTTTTTCTTTTATCAATACGATCCTCTTGACACATTGAGACTATCATATTCCAATCTCACGTCACAATGGTTCACTGGGAATATGATACTCGCACAATATCAACAAAGACCAACTCTCGACCGGCCCACATCCTGTCAGGTCGCGCTCCTCCACCTCCCGCCTCCCACGCCACGCCACGCCACACCACACGCCACACAGCCAATTCAGCGACTTCCTCCCAAGCCTTCATTACATATAGGAGGCCATCACGGGGTAAATGTTAGGGTTTCCTGCCAAGCACAGCCACTGACACCACCGAGACCAGGATACGGGGCAACCAATCACGATTCCGATCCAGGCAGAGAAAAATTGTATTCTCTCTCTCTCTCTCTCTCTCTCTCTCTCTCTCTCTCTCTCTCTCTCTCTCTCTCTCTCTCTCTCTCTCTCTCTCTCTGTGTGTGTGTGTGTGTGTGTGTGTGTGTGTGTGTGTGTGTGTGTGATCGAAAGTACTGGTGAAGTAATGATAGTGAGACACATGAAAGTATTGCAGTAAGCTGTTACAGAAGCCAAAGTGGTCAATACAGCAAGACACAGAGAGTGGCATCACCTTGCCGAGCTGGCCACGCATGCAAGTCGTGCCTGAGGAACGAAAAATAACGGAATCACGCATCGAGCTTGGCGCTGAAGTAATGGTACTTAACTGAGACAAGGGCTGGTTAATTCAGGCGAAGGGGAGACCAAAGAGCAACTCCTCAGTCGATAAGTTCTAAGTAGAGATCTGCAGAGTCTCATCAGCAGGTTAATGGGACTAGGAACCGTCTAATGTTGCGGTGATGAGAAGGGCGTCCGACTGTTTCAAGTACATCTGGAGGGGCGAGGAGGAGAGGGACACGCCGAGAGGTTTAAGATGACAAGGAAAGGGAGAGACTGACGAATGTTGGCAGAACAAGCATTGATTTGCCTCTCAGCGACCTCTGGGATTCCACGTGAGGGAGAGGATAAAGGTGTCGACATTGTTTTCGCTCTCTTCGGCTGATCAGGGCTCTGGTGCATGTTGGCTTCCCTTGGCTGATGAAGCCTGGATGACTGTTGGCTTGTCTTGGTTTTTTTGGGACTTATTTTCATGGGAGGCAGCAGTTTCTTTTTCCTATTATTTCCAGCTTACCACCAGCGCACTAACTTCGCCTCATTAGTCAAGCAGGTGTGTTCCGGGTTAAAGGTTCCTTCCCATTCCAGCTAATGACACAGGTAGCCTACTGAGCGGCGCCGTCACCCGAGACCAGGCCTTCGTCGCCCCCTAGGCCGCCAAGATTCTGACCGCACGCTTCCGGATCCCTTACGGCAAACAGTTTATAATCACACACACACACACACACACACACTAAGATGTTGGCTTTAGACCAGTTAAGAGAATCTACTAACTCAGTAATACAATACTACTGTTGAATGCTCTTTTTCACTTTCCCATTCGCTATCTAAAACCGAGCACTCTGTCTTCACCTTCTGTCCTGAACACCTGCAAGAACACCCTCAGATTCCATTTACCTTCCCCTGCGTCCCTTATCTCATAATTCTTTTTCCTGTATAGGGTATCTTTTTTCTTCACTGCTCTGGCTAATTTAGTACACCTTTACCTAAAATGTATTCCCCCTTTTGCTTTGTTTCTTGCGCAGACCCTTATTCATTCCTGTTCTCTTTCAGCTCAGCTCATCCATCATCCTTCCACCGGGAAATACTTCAACGTTGATTACTAAATGTACTCTGCCTGGCCGCTACATTATCAAAGATACGGATCTGTAAATAAAAAATAAATAAATAAATAAATAAAAAATTGTCATCACACACACTTGCATGAGGGAAAGTATTTTGCTTTGATAATTACCGAAATTAATATTTTATAAGGCTCGCCAAGAGGATTATGCTGAGCTGACTTTATATAAAACAACAAATAAAGTACTGCAATACTTAATATGAATTACGTAAAGCACTCACTTACTATATGGAAACCCCATTGTGACGATGCACGTGTTGAATTTTTCCCTGTCTCTGGATAGGACACGATAACAGTTTGTATCATGAAGGACTTCGCAAAGAAATAAGAAAAATAGATGAATACTGAAAGAAAGAAATGCGGAAGATGGGAGAGGCAGTATAGAAAATGAAAAATCAATGTAAAAGAATGAAATAAGAAGAAAAAAAAGGAAAAAATTACATAAGAAGAGGGACAGGATAACATACAAAGGACTAGAAAGCAGATCTACAGAGAAATGAGGAAGGGAATGATGAAAAAGAAAACGAAAATTTAAAGAGAGCCGGGAAAAAAAAAAAACAATCATTACACACGAAAAGTGAGAACTAAAAAGGTGTGTGTGAACTTACACACGTACATGCATCAGTGGTGCACATGAAGGTTACACAGTCACGCACACACACACACACACACACACACACACACACACATATACACACACAGTCACGCACACAGTCACGCACACACACACACACACACACACACACACACACATATACACACACAGTCACGCACACAGTCACGCACACAGTCACGCACACACACACACACACACACACACACACACACACACACACACACACACACACACACACACACACATTCAAAAAGAAGTCAGGTTTTCTTGGCGTTGTTTGTTGAACACTTCAAGACGCTTTGCTTAGAAAATGGACTCTGCTCTCTTGTTAATCTTGAAAGAAAGGAACCACTTTGTATTCATCATGGAAATCTCGCCTCACAGGTGGTGGTGGTGGTGGTGGTGTGTGTGTGTGTGTGTGTGTGTGTGTGTGTGTGTGTGTGTGTGTGTGTGTGTGTGTGTGTGTGTGTGTGTGTGTGTGTGTGTGTGTCACAGTGGGCACATCGCAAGGTAATCTATTTACAGATACACTTGGAAAAATGACTGGAGGAAATAAAGGACGTGTTTTCGGGTAGTATTCGTAAAAGAACAGTGTAGCGATATACCGAAAATAACACAAACCCACATCCTCTGTTTTCTAACCGCCACCAGGTGAGAGGAACAACAGCAGCAGCACAAGGCGGGTGTGAAAGCCAGAAGGAAATCAGACAGATACCCATTAAAGATTTCAATAACACACACATATACACAAGAAAAAAAATGAACAGAGCAAGCATCATTTAACAAAGCTTCAGTATCACCACACAGAACACTGAACAACACAGCCAGGCATCAGTTAGTAAGGTTTGAGTAACACCACACAAAGGCCTCAACAGCAACAAAGAGTGCGGCACACCAGACCTAAGTTTGCCCCCGGGGTCCTGAACACACATCCCCGTGATATACAAACGCCTCTGTCTCATTTTCGCCCCCTGGGGAAGGCACATGAGCAGCGAGGCGCCTTCATTCCCGGCTGCAGGAGCTTTACGGCCGTTGAACAGTCATTCCCGCTGCATTCACTGGAGGTGCGCGCCGTAACCTGCCCATCAACACCACCTTGATTCCTAGACACAGTTTTTGTTTCCCCAGAATTGCATAAGGAAGAATGGTGGTGGTGGTGGTGGTGGTGGTGGTGGTGGTGGTTATGGTGGTGGTTAGAGAGAGAGAGAGAGAGAGAGAGAGAGAGAGAGAGAGAGAGAGAGAGAGAGAGAGAGAGAGAGAGAGAGAGAGAGAGAGAGAGAGAGCCAGGCCTCAGCAAGAGATCTGGTCGTCCATAGCAGCCGATTCCCTTCCTCTCGTTGTCGGTACACACACACACACACACACACACACACACACACACAATGAAACCATCAAACCGCGATCAGTGAACGTAAGGGCATTGCAGGACGCTCCTCAACTCCCTCCTTCCTTCACGCAGCGATGGTATAAGTTTGCTGGTGTGTGGCGGCAAGCTGCTTATTCTATATTGAACGCTCTCACCCCACCACACAATAATCCTTCGGTTTATCTCCTCTTTGAAAGGCTTCCACTTGCTTCTTATTTAGCTGCAAGTATTCCAGTGATCCTCTCGCTCTGCATCAGATGGCAAGGAAGATTTAAGCACCAAAGCGTACATACTTAAAAAAAAATCACATCAGGTGGCGCACAAAGATTTACATTCTTTTCGATAAATGTTCCTTAATTCCCGCCGCATCTTATCTGATGGTTGGTGTTGGCGGTCCCGAGGAATAACATTTATTTATAAACTAAGGTGACTGATTTTTTTTTTTTAAACATATACATTTTTTCTTCCCATAAGTAAGTGTAAATAACAAATAAATCTAGGCAAATCAATTTGTCGTTCAGGTGAAATGGCAAGCGGCAGTGCAGCCTCATTACTACAACACGACACGCACCAAGACATCAGCAGTGCCGGGACTCAATACCGGGAAGCAAGTATCAATGCTGGCGAGTGACGACGACCTGCAGACACATTCCCCACGTGACTAACACACTGGAGGAAGGGAGAGGAGTGAGGCTGGAGGGCGGCACCACCTTCCCGCCGCCAGTTCAGCTTGGGCACTGCTGGATCACCGCCAGGACGCGCCGCCAGAATTAAGGCATATGTTCCCTCTGGTCACAGCTTAATACAAACGCGGCCATTAATCACTGTAACACCTGCCGTTCACACACTCCATTTACACGTGAGAGAATTGCACTCCAGTGAGCCAGGGCGGTTAGAAGGGAGAGAATGTGAGGACACGTCTTGCTGTGGGGCGCAGGAGGGGCGAGATGGGGTGGGGGAGGGAGAGGAGTATTGAGAGTGAGGTGGGGTGAGAGGTGAGGCAAGAGCTGGTTGTGTGTTTTACGGAAGTGAAAAGTGATGCTGGGAGTGAGGTGAGGTGCAATGTTAGGAGTGGAGAGACACAAAGGGAGAAAGGGAGGAGGAGGAGGAGGAGGCAACTGCAGACGACCATCACCAGTATCTCCACTACCACTACAACCAACCAGCTTCACCACCAGGGCCACCACCCCCCCCTCCCAACCACAGTCGTCAGCAGCACCCCTGATCGGTATAGAAACTTCAACTGTACTTGATTTTATGAATATGTATGTCTTGCCTCAACACTCACCCACTTCACCTCCATGGCATCATTGTGTGTCGTGGACGAGGAGGAAGGAAACTGCCGAGAAGAAACGACGTCCAGGGAAGGGGAAGGCGTCAGAGTGTGTGAAGGGTCTCCTTGCCTTGTGTCGTGATGGAGAGAGAGAGAGAGAGAGAGAGAGAGAGAGAGAGAGAGAGAGAGAGAGAGAGAGAGAGAGAGAGAGAGAGAGAGAGAGAGAGAGAGAGAGAGAGAGGTGGTTAAGTGCATATGTGTCTGCCTGCCTGTTCGTGTGTACCAGCTTGTGTGTACGTGTGGGCGGGGGCGATTCACCATAGTGGCCACAAAGAGTCATGAGGGGATAAAAACCGTGAGCGCTCGGGGAGGACACGTGACGCCAGGTAACCAGACGCCCAGTGATGGTGACAGGCTGACAGAATACCCTCCCAGACTTTCCATCTCTCGCTCTCACGCGGTAAAAAGACCACGACGACACGAGAACGAATCACACGCCTCTATTTACACCGAAAGGGCACGAGATACAAAACTAAAGACTTCCTCCTCGGTGCACTGCCCTCGGAATTACATACACATCGTATACTGAACTGTAAAGATAAACCTGAAATTATTTTTAAACGTGTAAAGAGGACAGTCATGAGCTGCATGAAAAAAAGGTTGGGGGGGGTTAATTACAGCTACGCGGAAAAAAAAAGTTATGGAAATGGGATTCCAGTCGCGGAGGTTAAATAAGATCTGGAGATGCCTTGATGCTGCGCTCTTCAAATCGTTCAAGACAGTAGAAAAAAGAAATGCCATCCATATAATTTACTCGTAGCTAATCATAAGAAAGAGAACTACCAATACAATAGTTTCTCACCCACACAAAAAGAGAGCGCATTAAAACCACATAATGGTTAACAAGATTAAACGGATTAGCAGAGGAGGGAGTGAGCAAACCTTCCCCGGCCATGATCTTACCCAATACTGAAGTGAATGTACAATAAACGGACACTCACTCTCCATCACACCACCACCACCACCACCACCACCACCACCACCACCACCACCACTGACACGGATATGAAGCATTGCCCTGATATTGGCAGGTCTCAAGTTTTATCATCCAGGAGGGAGGAAGCGAGCGGAGCGGGGAGGAAGCTGAGGAAGAAGTGAGGAGGAAGCAGAAAAGGCAAGGTGGGATGGAAGAGAAGGATAGGGTCAGGAGAGGAAAGGAAAGGGACGAGAGGAAGGGACGGAAGGAAAAAGCTGGGAGGGAGGGAGGAAGGGAGGGAAGAAGACTACTCGCATTTCATGCGGGTGAGTGAGGACGGCGCCTCAATTTGGGCGCCGTGGACCTTGCAGTGAAGAGCGCGGAATTCTGGTTTTATCCTCCGCCCTTCTCTTCTCCGCCTTGTACAGAGGAGCGCCAAAGGTGAAAGAAAGATTTCCACAGTTAATCTGCTTCCTCCACACGAGTTATTGGCTACACGAGTACATGTCCAACACGCGTTTCCGAAGACAGGTGACAAGGATTGGGCGAATAGCAGCACGTATTTAGATACTAGGCGGTCTCTCTCTCTCTCTCTCTCTCTCTCTCTCTCTCTCTCTCTCTCTCTCTCTCTCTCTCTCTCTCTCTCTCTCTCTCTCTCTCGCCTCAGTAGGCAGGTCCTAGGCAATGAATCTCTCATACAACCTGGGGCTGTGAGACCACCGCTGTCCATACATAATTTAAATTATTTTAAACTTTAAATAAATAACATATTTCAGACTGTAACTGTTGAAGATGACACTGTAACAATAAACTTGAAAAGACTTGACAGTGGAAGGTGCAGAGGAAAGACTCCAGCAAATGTCAACACGGAAAAAAATCTTACAAGATGACCTTTGAAGGTGTGAGAGGAACAGTGAATACACAGTTTAAAAGAAGAGATAAAAATTGACAAAATAAAACTGACAAATTAATTAACAAGGAAAAGACCAAGAAAAAAAATATATAAATGTTGAAAATATAAAAGTAAAAGTCATTCAAAATAGTCAGAGATTTCCTTTCAGTCAAACGAAGACTGGTTCTGAAAGACGGAGAGGATGAAGCCATTGACCATAAGAATGAAATGGCAGAAAAATATGCACGCATACTTTCAGTGTTTTAATATCACGGTGAGAGCAGTAAACATTTCACCAGATGACAACGAACGCTGTAGCCTCTGCCCTTCAAGGAACGAAGCAAGAAAGGCCCGGGAGAGGACGGAATATTGGTGGATGTTTTGAAAGACGCGGGAACGCAAGCTCATTTATTTCCCCAGCACACACCAGGAGAAGCTTCCTGAATCTTGGTGCACTGCAATATTAATCATGATTACCGACCCCCTGGCTTAGCAATTATGTACACTCTTTTCTGCTGGGTTCCTACCAACGTATTAAAAATTAATATAATTTACATACGTTTCTGCAGACCTCTTAGTAATGCATTAACACGCAAAATTATAATAAAACAGCCACTGCACCGAGGAAGACTAAGGAGGAGGAGCGGTTCACCCAGGGATTATCTGTACTCGTATGTAAGGAACAAGATGGCTGAGAAAAACCCGGACTTGTACTGTGACGCCTGGCTGCTGTGCTCGGCTCCATGATCCACTAGAACAGAAAACGATGCTAAGAACTGACTACAATTAGCGAACAAACACTAAACAAGCCCCTTACCTCTCGTCAGACGCCACCACAGTGCCACCGCCACAAAGACAACACAAAATTAACACCAAGAAATTAGTTATTGAAGGAGATAAATAGCAAATGGAGACTCACAGAATGGCAGTACGCGTGCAACACCTCGTCCCCTACAGCAGGATCAACAGAAAGGTCGCCAAGTACAGCCATATCCACAGGTCTTCTTTCCCTCCCCTCATTTACATCTGAACGTCTTCCCCTCGTATCCTCTTCAGCAGTATCTTGGCACGTGGCACTTACTCTGTCCCTTCCCTTTCAAACGTTGCTTCTATATACTTTTCCCCTTTGATTACCTCATCCTTGTCTTTTCTTCCTAAACAGTCAAACTACCTCACAGTATTTTTCCTCCGCCACTCAAACACTCAGGGTTCCCGCGTGCAGTTTTCATTGCAACTGTTTCAACTCTCCTTTTCGAAGTGTATTACTTTGCGTCTCTCTTTGAGTCATGTTGCTTGACTGAATAATATTACATTGTTTATCAATATTATATTCACCTTAACGTCTAAAGTTCTCCCCTTAATGATAACACAGGAAGTTTTCATGACTCGTATCTACCAAGCCAGTTTTTCCTCCGAATCCCTCCCTCTCTTCAGAAGTAATGTAAGATACATATCGCCACTAAGTACACTAATACAGAGTGTTTTAACCCTTAGAATATCTCAATTATCTCCTTTACTTTCACTAATTCACTCGCTAGCAAAAATATATGGTAAAAAGAAAAAAAAACAGGAAGCAATAGTGTGAAACACTGCGTTTCTTGAAAGTTCCACCGCCACGCTGTTAGTTACAAGCTTTACGGTGGCGCAGCAAACAGCCGGAACCAGCAGTAAGTGGCCCAGGGCTTCGGCGGCAATGAAAGCAAAATGGGTGGGAATTAAGAGTACATATTTCAGCAGGGAGGCTTGGGCTAATGTTCGGGAAGCAGTGGTGCGCAGGAACGGCCGCCGTCAGGAGAGTAACAACGCCGCTGCCTCGGGAGCCAATGGCGTCATTGAATTTTATTATACATCTCTGTGAGCGGGGCAAACTCAATTCAGGATATACACTTTATTGAGAAAGAAACTTGTGTTCTTACTGAAAACAAAACAGCTGCACCAGGTTGTCATGGTCACTTGTACGAGTAAACTTGTGTGCTGCTTTTGTCGTTCGCAGCAGCCCCGCAGCTGCAGGTGTGTACCAGTGCAGTCCCGCAGCTGCAGGTGTGTACCAGTGCAGCCCCGCAGCTGCAGGTGTGTACCAGTGCAGCCCTGCAGCTGCAGGTGTGTATCAGTGCAGCGCTAAAGCTGCAGGTGTGTACCAGTGCAGCCCCGCAGCTGCAGGTGTGTACCAGTGCAGCCCCGCAGCTGCTGGTCAGGCCAGACTGTTCATGCCGCGCCACACCTGCCAGTCACTGCTGTGGCTGACAGCTGTGACAGGACGCTGGCAATGTGGAAAAAAAAAAAAAAAAAAAAAAAAAATATATATATATATATATATATATATATATATATATATATATATATATATATATATATATATATATATATATATATATATATATATATATATATATATATACACATTGTGATCAGCGATGCCCTCGTTTGATCGGTGTGACGGGAACACTCCAGGAAAAGGAAGGCGGTGCGGCGCGGCAAATGTTGGGGCAAGACTTACACGAGCGTCACGAGAGATTGAAGGAAAAATAGGAGGGAAAATGGAACGGCCTATGGAGTGTACAAACAAGTATGTATTAAGTTTTCACATTACCGCAGCGTAGCCACGTGGATTCGTCAGCAAGAATTCTTTGAAAAATATGAAGTTGAGTTGCTCACATTAACAGTTCTGGATCATTTTCTTCCATTACTATTAAGTAAACACCACAACACACTGCCACAGAGCCACGGACACATCACATGACCGTAACTCACTGAAACATGGCCACACAAAACACACAAGAATACATGCAAGCAATTCATGAATGTGCTGACATGCCCACACTAAGTCAAAACCATAAACTTTGTGTGGCCGCTGCAATTATAATTATAGATGAAAGACACGATGAGGGAATAGCGGGAGGCAGAGGTCGAAGTGCTAGAGAGGGACAGGGCGGGGCTGGAAGGAGCTAGGCGGGGAGTGACGAAGCGATACAGGTCAGGGCAGGAAAGGGCAGGCTGGGTGAAAGGAATAAAATCATGTTTCGATTACAGTTTTTTTCCGTCCTTATATTGTCCGTGTGAATTTGAGACAAGAAGTAATTATTTTACTTCCATCACGAGCTATGCGTCCTCATCACCCCAGGCTCGTCATTCACTACGCTGTACCCATAAAACATAACTCTACATTTTTTTATGTTGAAATACACACAAAAAAGTGTGTAAAATTTCACACACACACACACACACACACACACACACACACACACACACACACACACACACACACACACACACACACACACACACACACACACACACACACACACACACACACACGAGCCACAAATGCAGGCCATCATGCCGCATGCAAGGATGTGATGCGCCAGACTCATGACCAACACAGGATCACCAGCAGCGCACTTGTGATCCTCGCCGCCCCCACCAGCGAGGCTCACACAAGGGTGAGGGCAGCGGCACACGCCTGTCACTCCATCTGACGTTGTTGTTACCCCCGCTGCTCGGCTTGGGGGGTTCGCAGCGTGGCGTGAGCTACATTACAGTAATCAGACCCATTTAATTCCCTGCAGTTGCACCTAAACACATTACGTGGTGGCTCGTGTTCTTGTCACTGCACTGTGAATAATGGTAATTACCCAGTCTGAGGTGTCAGGTGGGAAGCCTTATGGCCGCGTGCACTGCAGGGAGTTATGATTGACCTCCGACAGGACCATCCAGGTGACTCTCTCATACCAAGAAGAAACATCCAGCAGAGCAGGCGGTGTGGAGACGACGAGAAGCACTGCGAGGGAGAGGTGATGGTGTGGGCGGGTGTTGGCGGGGAAGCGGATATTTGGTGGCAGAGCGGGGGCGATACGAGGGCGACAGAAAATGCCACAAGTAAACATGTGTACTTTAACTACATATTCTTTCTTTTCTCTGATTTGATACAATCTGTGTTCTGGAGGCTGCAGTTGTGCTCCTGTCGTGTTGTGAGTTGTGGGATTCTGTTGAGCGAATGACCTGTGCTAAGCATGACAGTTCCTTTGACACAATATTATCACACTCTAGGTGGCTGGCCTTGATGCTGCAGTATTGGCTTGCTCTTCTGGCTTCCGTCCTCTTCTACCCTCTCCTATTTTTTTTTTTTTCTTGAGCTTTCTAGTTACAGTATCTGATTTCCTGCCATGTCCTGCTCTGGATTATGAGGGAAGTATTGAGCATACACACACACACACACACACACACACACACACACACACAGCTAATTCACAAAGTAAGCAACAATCTCGAGGAATGTTTCAACTATGGCACGGTCGAGGAACAATAAGCAAACTGATTACTGTTTTACACGGGCGAGAAACTTTAAGATTTGCTAGTCACGCCAACTCGTGTGTGTGTGTGTGTGTGTGTGTGTGTGCCATCGCGAGTGACACGTGGTTTTCTCCGTACTCCTATCACCACCACCACAACACCCTTCCGTTGCCACCGCAGTCCACGTCTTCCTGAATCCATGACGGGGGTGGTGGTGGCAGTGCTTTCATCCAAGGCAGTCTATGGCAACACCCTGTCCTCACCAGCGTCTCGTCCAAACACCACTAGCAGTCTTCCCAACATGTGTCCGCGAGCTTAAGTTACTGAAGAAATAACTACTTCAGCTATCATTGAAAGTTTCCAGGCCCTCACATACCTCCCCTCCTCCCTCCATCCCCGGCGTGTCTCTCTGGCCGCAATACAGGAGGCGAGTTTAATAATAGTCCAGCTGCATTCTTTAGCCACAAAGGAGAAAAGTTGTTGAGCCTTACATATTTACATTACCATTTTATTACAGAAACACCTCGGCCATAAGGATAAATTTTGCTGTCAAGTTCCAAGATGAATATTGGATTTACTGCGAGAACTTTAGCAAGGAGATTAGGAAGGAGTGCGTCGGAGTGGAGGGAGTGGAGAGGTGTGGCAGGGAGAGGGGAAAGAAAACGTGGTGGTGGAGAAAAGATGAGGAAGGGAAGGAGGGAGGAATGCAGCGCCGTGAGAAGGCTGCAGATGTGAGGCGGTGAAGGGAAGGACTCTACCGGGGATGAACAAGTGGGCAGATATTATGACATGTTTCAGCGCCTCTTTTTCGACCGTGAATATACATACGAAAGACTGTGAATTACGTGACGCTGGTGAATCTCGAGACATTTACAAGCTTTACACACTACAGGGAGGGCGATGTGTGTGTACAGGTGTGCTTCAGTGTGGCTGCGTGAGTCTCTTCCCTCACCAATGTGTTGCCTGCGTCGTGAATGTGAAAACAAGAGGCTCGATGGAGTTTGATGGGGAAAAAAGACACGGGATGAAACAGCAGCAGCACCACACACACACACACACATACACTCTCTCTCTCTCTCTCTCTCTCTCTCTCTCTCTCTCTCTCTCTCTCTCTCTCTCTCTCTCTCTCTCTCTCTCTCTCTCTCTCTCTCTCTTCGATATTTTGATTGTCGTTTCTTCAGAGAATGACAAGTAACAAAGGCGGTCGTCTAAATATAAGAGAAGAACTCTCCTGGTTCATCGAGTGTTTCCTCGCCACCAGAATCCACTCCCTTGTCTCTCTAACACAAAGGATTGAGTCTTGCTGGAGCTGCCGTCACTTACAATACACAAGATATGATGCAGTTGTTCGTTGTTCTCCTAACTTGTTATTACAGAAGCTTCCTCGCTCATTGCCACGAGGTTAGTGATACTCGACACAACGACAATGGCCTGTAGTCCTACACACATTCATATGGGTTGATTAACAAGTATAACAGTTAACTAGGCAGGCAGGGGGGAGGGGGGAGTCAGAGGAGCTAATGGTAGTGTGTGTGTGTGTGTGTGTGTGTGTGTGTGTGTGTGTGTGTGTGTGTGGTTGTGTGTTGCTTCCATCATGTGACGCCTTTGCTCAGCCTGCAGTATAAGCTCACTCAGTCTCAGCACAAGCGGTTTTCCTGCCAAGTCTTATACATCATTTGGTGTGGCTTACCCGTGCACTGTTGTTTTACTGTTAATATTAGTATCACTAACACTCACGCCGTAACATTCAATATATTAACACTGAACCAAAACAGCACAAGGCAGCAAGGCACACCGCATAACAAATCATCGTTTTACTTCGTGAAACCTTGTATACTAAAACAATTATGCAAAAGCAGAGCGTAAGCACCTTCACAACCTTTTGCCGCGCCGCTCCTCCTTAACGACGCTCGGCTGCCTGTGTTTTTCCTACTTGCCGCCTCTTCTTTCCCTTCTCACACGGGATTACCCTTCACACCAGCATCACTTCCTCTTCACACACACACAAAAAGGACAAATCCTTCCTCCTCCCCTCCTCACCGCATCCCTCCTTCCCTCCCTCCCCTCCTGCCTGCACGCCCCCCCCCCCCCACCTCCTCCCTCCGGCAAGTGTCTCCCTGCGTGCAGTCCTCGCCGCGCCTTATTTCTGCCTTACCGCAAGACGTCTCCCTCAGCGGGACGGGGATCGCCGCCCCGAACAAACACCCACGCAATTCTCATTACTGGCAAGGTGCGAGGGAGCTTTTTGTGGCGGCGCGCAAGACCCCGCTGGTGGGTCAGTCTGTGCCTCCCTGCTGCTGCTGCTGCTGCTGCTGCTGCTGACTGCAAGAGGGTGATAACTTAGCGTGACATGAGCGCACAGCCATTGGCGCGTGTCTAATGGCTGGAATGTATCACCGCCTCGATACCAGAGCGGCCTGACATGTAGCTCTCGCGGGGCACGCTGACCCCTGCATGAGCCAGGCCCCAGCGCTCTCTTTCTCTCTCTCTCTCTCTCTCTGACAGACACGAATTAATGAATATGCAATAATGTGTTTTTAATGGAGGTGCAGCAAGGGAGGGGCGGTGAGTGGCGCCATTACCCGATGTGAGGACGCGGCGGCAGCAACACACGCCGCGCCCCGAGACACAGCAAACTCAAGTCCCTCACTGCGCGTCCAGCTTCTGCTGCTCCTGCCACTAGCACTACCACCACCACCACCACCACTACCACTACCGCCGCCGCCGCCGCCACCTCCACTACCACCACCGCCGCTACCACCACCACCACCGCCATCATTACATCTTAAGGGGAGGGAGAGCGAGGGTGAAAGGAAGAGAGAGGGAGGGGAAATAATACGTTCTTGACGGGGAATTTATACTCGGTGCCGCGGTAACAAAGTCTTTGAGTTGGTTGGGCGGAGCGTGGTATGGAAGAGGAGGAGGGAAGGAAAGGCAGCGTGTGGTGAAGCTCTGCGGGAGGATATTGCACATTTTCCCTCCAGTACTCATGAACAGAACACCGTATACTACTTTTATCGCTCCCTATATGCTGAAAAGATATCTTTTTAATATTTAAAAAAAATTCAAGTGAGGTTTTGCATCCCAATCTGTGTGACTAAATTAGTTTGTTAGGTTTACGTCAGGTAGTCCACGGCGGTCGTCTGTTGTGATAATAAGTAGTAAAGAGAAGAGGAAAAGAGGTGATGGCTTGGCACTAAGCCCCGGTGAGCAAAAAAAATGTTGGTCAAGCAGCAACACCTGGACGGCTGTGCAGGAAGCGATGTTCTTCCAAGGTGTTCGCAGCGAGGAGCAGACTGGACTGAGCAACGGTGCTTTGAGGCTTGAGTTTCAAAGACAAGTTTTCGTAAGATGACACTGGGTGAAACTGTGGACCAAAAAATCAAGTCGCCTCGTTTCAAGCGGCTGGGCGAGCTGGACGAGGCTTGCCGAGACCTTAGTGAGCGGGAACCACTCAGAGCGGGGCCTGCTGTCTGGGCTCCAGCGGTATCCCGGAAATGATCTGTAATTACAATGGAGGGCCATGCTTTTTCTTTCCTTTCTCTGTTTTAACCTGCACAGCGAGAGAAAGGGAAGGTGCTCCGCTTACGAGAGGAGAAAGCACGAGCTGCGTTGAGGCCCTGGATGTGGACGTGGACGCGGGTGTGGATGAATTGAATACTCTTGCAAATATAATGCTAACTTACGCTCAGAATCCCATCTTTTATGTCAGGTCATTACACGGAAATAAGAGTGTTTACAACGGCGCAAAACGTTCGGTGCTCTGTATTGTCAAAATATTTGGAGAAAATACGCAATGGCCACAAATCTTCGCCCTGGGCACAAACATCAGTGCGTCAAGCTTCTCCAAACACAGTGAATCACGCGCAAGGTGACACTGGGCAATTCGTGCAGTGAAACAGATCTCACTCTCAAAAGCTTAAAAGGTCAATAAATAAATCAATAGATAAATATATGTAGCAAGGAAAAAAGAGAATAATAAATACCATTGCCTTGATAGTTTTTGGAAGCGTACCGCGACAAACTACATATGATGCAAACCACACCAAAGAGTTATACAAGATAAACAACGGAAGGGGAAAAGGTGCCGCAGGGAAAGAATCCACAGCAATCTTATCACGAAAATACCTCCTGTTTTGAGCAGTTTTCATGCAGGGACGTTTGCATCGTCATGTAAGATCGCATCATATAACACGACTTTTTTTTCGAGTTTTCTAAAGTTTCATTGCCGACAGAAACAAAAGCGCTCGTTACTTCGTTAGATATTTTCCTTTATAGCTCTGTTACCCTCCAGTATGGCCTGAAAGTTTGGCAGACGCTGTTTACTTTGATTCTGTCACGTCCATTGGTGCATTGTGTTAAAGACGGGGGCGGAAAGAGCGCATTGTTTAGTCTCACGCCTGATGTGGACCACTGTACCACGGGCCATGGACCACCTGTGGAGCTTGGGTCAAGGGTTGAGGCGCCTGAACTAGTAGGCGTAACGAACGACCTGTGAACAATACAATAAATTGGTTAAAGCAACGGGCATGCAGGACGCGAGGACAGTGGATGGCGAGGACAGTGTACAGAGAGGACACTGAACAGAACCATTCAAACTACCGTGAGAAAGCCTACAAAGACTCATCCATACCTCTATGTGTATTTGTTTTGGCATTTTTCCCCCGTTGCGAGTTTCAGTAGGCAAGACACACACCTGCACCAAGGACGAAACGCAAACAGCAGTCCTCCAGTGCGCTGTAATCCAGAGCCCCCAGAGACAGCAATTCGGCGGTCTGATGTGCAGTGCGACCGTCACGAAGAAGGAAGAAGGTTCCAGCCAGGCCAAAAATAACCCCATATCTATGACAAGTGTGGCCGTAGGAACGGGAGAAGCGCATGCTGGCTCTATCACGCACATGAATTCTCAACATAAAAAAAGGTTGAAAAAAAGCTAGTGCCTCGTGTTCTGTTCTCTAAAAACTCGTGTTTGGCTGAAAATAAGAGAAAGTGCTGGATATGTTTTTTTTTTGGGGGGGGACTGGAAACGCGAGAAGGTGATGCAGCCACCACCACCACAACCACCACTACCACCACCACCACCACCTCAGCGTTGCGTGTACCATTGCATCAGTATACTGTCATTTTTACTTTTTCTTTTTCCTTTCTGTGTAAAGTTGAAGGGTACGTACAGATGGTACATTCTAATATATATATATATATATATATATATATATATATATATATATATATATATATATATATATATATATATATATATATATATATATATATATATATATATATCGTATTTTTTTAAGCAGAGAAGTAATTTAGGAAGTGTTGCATATATATTGTGTTATTGTGTTGGTGGAATGGCAAATGAAAAAAGTAGAAGCTGTAGTGAATAGGTATAGAAACAACTAAGTCCTCTCTCTCTCTCTCTCTCTCTCTCTCTCTCTCTCTCTCTCTCTCTCTCTCTCTCTCTCTCTCTCTCTCACCGCAGCTACACCTGAATAATTACACGTCACCTGGTCACTCCATCACAAACAAAGGCCGTGGCTTCAAAGCGGTCACGGTCAGCATCACTGGGCTCCTCGCCGCAGCTACACCTTGCAAACTTTGTCGCCGATGTTCCTTCATTATTGCAAACAGTTTTGTGATATTTCCTTGGAAACACTTTTCTACGTTTGCGTTTCTCGTGACATGACAAAAATTTCCTGCGGGAAACAAGTTTAGTGGTGTAGCAATACTAATGTTTTCACCGACACCATCACTCATCCAGCCAAAACTGGCACAGCAGACACTCCGTTATTTTGTAACAGACCACACCAATAACGGTGCAGATAAGGACGTGACGCTTCAAATTAATACGTTAAAGAAAACTGAAAAGAAAAAAAATTGCAGGTTACAAAGTTAGTTCATTGCAGATTGTATAAGAAGGCAGCAATGTCCCTCAATGACTGAGAACCAAGCATGACATATCGAGGGTAACAAGATGGCGGGAAGACACGAAGAAAGCTTCACAACCAGTGTGGAGGATTAAAAGTAATAATCTTAGCACTAAGGTCATACTCAGTCCCAGACAGTGCTTGTGTCGGCTGCTGTATGCCGCTGTGCCGACAGATACTTATGGTAAGAGTTGCCAAACGCTAAAGTTAAGAGAAGTGGTGGTGGTGGTGGTGGTGGTGGTGGTGGTGGTGGTGGTGGTGGTAGTGGTGGTAGTAGTGGTTGTAGTAGTGGTTGTGGTGGTGATTGAAACTGCAGCATTACTTCACAGTAAATCATATTGTCTGGCAAAATATAATTTTCGAGTGTTTTGTCGTTGTAAATTACGTAAATTGGAAAGGGAACAAGGCTATTAATTACTGTGGCCACAACGAGCCACTACTCCTAGCTTATATCAAATAAGTAATATTTTATGAAGTGAACTCTTTGCAGTGCTGCGAGAAAGGGCGGGAGAGTGCAGCAAAAAGAATGCTGCTGGTGGTGTTTGTGATCCTGCCAGAAAAGTTCCGGCACGAGGCACCATAAGGCCCTCGCTGGCACCGGAGCAATGTACCTGAATGCTGTCAGGCTGGCAACAAGTGGCTTGTCGGTGGAAGGCATGCTTTATTCTGATAACAAATCCAGCACAAAGGAACTACAGATATGATAATGTGTTTGTTTAAATCTGTCGTCCTTTTTAAAATGAGGGAAGTAAGTTTGGCAAATGACGGTTGCTTCATAAGCATTCTTTCGGTGTGAGCTGATATATATATCGTCTATCGACTGAGTATTGTTATTAATCTAAGACAAGGGTTATTAGATAGTGTGTGTGTGTGTGTGTGTGTGTGTGTGTGTCGGAAAGAGGGGCGGAAAGCAAAGCGGAAATCACGATGTCGCTGCAGATCATGGCAAAGTCTCACAAATTATGAGCATTTTCATTCCCTGCCCTGAGAATAACTAACTACCTGACTCACCTGTGACAAGAGAATCGATCATGTAACTTAGAGTGATCATATACGTGATAATTTTTTAACGAACCCTTAGTCACCAAGATTACTTACTTTCTTGATCGTAATTAGGGAACGCAAACACTAATATCTGTTATTGTCAATTATTATCTCTATAAAAAGATATTTATGCTTTCATTCCAGCTGGACAGTGTGTGTGGGAGGCCGCCGCCAGCACCGCAGTGGCAAGGGATACCTCGCCTTAATGAACATAATTGCTGCAAATGAGACTGCACGCCACCGGGAAAACAACACAGGCCTTTTAGTTACCCTCACACGCGGCGCCGCCACGCGAGGGAAGTGTATGTGGTGTGTGTGTGTGTGTGTGTGTGTGTGTGTGTGTGTGTGTGTGTGTGTGTGTGTGTGTGTGTACGGTGGTGAAGTGGGAAGGGAGGAAGGTATACCTGGAGTGAGTGTGGCTGGTGTGCAAAGAGACTGTTACTGCAAGCCCTGCACGTTACCTCAAACATAAATATCATGGCGCCTCTACTTAACAATTCCTACCGTAGCTTGCTGGTGTGTTTGGGGGAGGAGGCGTTACGCGCGCCCCCACGCTCCAGATAACTCAAGGCATGTGTACATTTCTCGAGAAGCAGAAATAAAAAGGTGTGTAATGGAGTTCCTGCTGCGGCGCCGCGTCAAAAATACACACATTACCAACACGTGGCAGCAGGCGGGGATGTGCAGGACGCAGCCGCCGCGGTGATTGACTTGTGTTGCTTGGTGTTCATTACAGGTCATGCTTTGTGTTCAGGGAAGCGAAGGTCACTGCCGCCCCAGGAAAACGACTGAACAAGACAACATATTTTTTCAGTCTTTTAATCAACTGAGAAAGCTTTTTTACCATGTTTAAAGCACTGTGACAGACGGAAAAGAGGCATAAAAAGACAAACAAAAACTGTGTATAAGCTTCGAGGAACATGGATTAAAAGTAATGTGATGAAATTCAGTGTAGGTGTAATCTGGCAGGTGCGTTGTCTGTTTGCCGTGTACCTGCGTGCTGGACATTTACACGTCTGTCAGCCACGCCGCCAGACTCCTCCACGCACCCACCGACAATCACCACTACCCTTTTTCTTTTTGGAAAACACACGCGTAGAGAATAACAATCCTATTTTCGAATGATTTGCGTGTGACAGGCGTGTCCACACTAGCAACCTGTTTTTGTTCCTCATAATTTTAATGCATTGAATGATATGAAAGATTTACAGTGAAAACATTACAGTAAAATAACTAGTCAGTGAGGAAATGTGGAAGCGTGAAATTCATCATTTGTCGTCTGCTGGTGAATAAAAGTCTCGCTCACATAAAACACCGGAAGACGTGATGAAGCAGAGGCTTGATGAGGAAGAAGACCCCAAGAACACAAAGAAAGGACAAGGAAAACTCAAAGCTAAAACAAACAGAAAAGACCAACGAAAAAGGATGGAGAGAGAAAAAGGGCAGATGGCAAAGAAAGACACAATGAAAACTTCTGCTCTCGTCTGGATATTTTTCACAAAAAGTTTGCCTTGTCTATACCTGTCCTCGGGGGCCTTCGTCAGTGTGTGTGTGTGTGTGTGTGTGTGTGTGTGTGTGTGTGTGTGTGTGTGTGTGTGTGTGTGTGTGTGTGTGTTTGTACGTGCTTTACTACAGGACACAAGAGGGGAGGAGTTTGGTGAGTGGAAGGGCGTGGCTGGATAGGATGTGGTGGGAGGGAGAGAAAAGGTGGAGTGAGACAGAGGGCTTGTTGGATGCTGAGAGAGAGAGAGAGAGAGAGAGAGAGAGAGAGAGAGAGAGAGAGAGAGAGAGAGAGAGAGAGAGAGAGAGAGAGAGAGAGAGAGAGAGAGAGAGAGAGAGAGAGAGAGAGAGAGAGGGAGAGAGTGAGTGTGTGTCTGATGGTAGCCTCGAAATGGAAGGAGAGTGGTGGGAAGGGGCCACCGGTGACATGATCAGGAGGGTGGTCACGGCGGTAGCAGGAAGGAAGGAACACAGTGAAGCAACACCGCCGCGAGTTCCCTGGGAGAGTACGGGGCAACGCGAGGCGAGGCGAGGCGAGGCGAGGGAGGTAATGGGAGCAAATTTCATAGTGGAAATCACCTGAGTGGCTTCCAGGAATACTGAATGTGCGGGCGTCTCCTGCCAGCCGTGAAAATATGCTGCGTGTGCATGGCTGAGAGTATTAAAATATGCTTAAGCTTGCGCGCACACACACACACACACACACACACACACACACACACACACACACACACACACACACACACACACACACACGTGAAGGATAACAGTTTAGGTACATCATTTTTATATTCTTCGTTTTATCCTCTCTATAAAAACTTTCTTATTATTCTTATTAATACTATTATCAATGTTGTTGTTATTATTATTATTATTATTATTATTATTATTATTATTATTATTATTATTATTATTATTATTATTATTACTATTATTATTATTATTAGTATAGACTCCAGCAGTGTCCTCGATAAGGAAACATGGATATGGAAAATCAACAAAAGTATAAAAATAAAATAAGATAAGGAAACACAAAGAAAACAAATAAGACAGGTAATAAAAAGAGGATAAACTTTGCCTTAAACTTATCGATGGAAACTTCAGAAAAAAGACTCATGAGGAAGTCCCTCGCACGCTTTACTTCCATTAGAGATAAGCACAGGAAATAATTGTCTAATTGAAGAAAAAAAGCGTCTGAATCGTAAATTATAACGTATTCGGCGAAGCAAGTCGAGGTGAACCGGTAATGCGCTGTGATGAGGGTGTTCGTTATTATTGGCAACCTTGTTAGTGTACCCACCATTAGCCGCCGATGAAGATGAAAATGAAGCTTATGCAGTAAAACTTCAAAAGAACGATCTGTGAGTTTTAGACGAGATGGAGCAGCCGTCATTCAAACAGAAGTACATTATTCAAGAAGTGCAGAATGAAAGAGAAACAGTAGATTTCCATTTCAAGCCTTGTGAAGAATTGAAGCAGCAATTCTAATACGCATACGATCTCCTTAAATCTACAAGGAGTTTAAAGTTTCCCCAAACAAACAAATTACGAGTTAAATGTTCTTTTATTTATTTATTTTTTTTTACTGTTAATTATCATATCAAAATGAGGAGAACTGGAAGGCTGTCTGCTTGTCAGTCACGTAGGAGTTTAATACAAAATAAAACACTACTCTTAACTTTATAGGAAAAAAAAGATGTTCAAGTTTTTTCTCTCCCTGTTCCTCCTCTCTCCCTTTCTCCCTCACTCACTGTCCTAACATGGGGTCTCCCGTGGCCATCCTCCCTACTACTTACTCCCTTGAGCTTCCTGGCCTATTAAGATTGCCTTACATTACCCTCACCAGTCCATTTCTCCCCCAATCCCACTGCCATCAAGAACATCCCCCTCCTTTTACCTTTAACTTTTTTCACCCCTCTTATCTACTCGCTACCCTCCCTCCTGGGCCACCCTTTTATTCAGCTCTCATATTCACGTGGCAACCCACCACCATCAGGAGAAGCATCCACAAAACGGCCACACACCAACCCACTAACCCAGTACCGCGCCTCACCGCCGCTCCCCGCCCCATAGCAGCCCCGCAGCACGCGCCGTTAAGGGAGAGAGCACAGTGCGATGCGATAAAGCTCAGGTGCGTCCCAATTAATGCTGGCGCCGTTTGTGTAGGGAATTACCTGTATGTAAGGATGAAGACCGGTGTAAAACTTAATGTCCTGCGGCTTTGTGCTCTGTAATTACGCCCAATCACAAAGAGCGGTTTTAAATGCATTTTTTTTTCTTTTACTAACATGGGCGTCTTTGTTTCTTCCCTCCCTTATTATCAACTCCGTCCTCCAGGTCCTTTCCATTCGAGCTCCCTACCGGCTCCCTTCCCTTCCTCTCAGCCTCCTACGCCTCCTCTTCCACCCCATCCTGTGCCTTGAATAATAATTTGTTCATTAATGCATCAGTCTGTATAGTTTCATATTTTTGTTTTGTTTCTATTCATAGTGACGTTCGCTTCTGGAGTTTTAAAAATATTCTGGGGATTAAATGACCAGACTCGTGCTTTTCTCTTTTGCTTCTTTTTTCCTTTCTCTCTCTCTTTTTTTTTTCAGCATGAGAATTGGTGCAGGCAGCAGTAACATAAACACTGACTTGAAGTGTTTGTGTTCCTCGCTGCAGAGGAAAAGTGCGGGGAATTGTGTCGATTATATTCCTTTCTTTTCTTTCCTGGGCTCCTAAAAGTCCGAAGTTGGAGCTTGATTACTGATATTTTTTTTTTCCCCTATTCAGTACTTTCCAGGCAATAAGATGAACACACACACACACACACACACACACACACACACACACACACACACACACACACACACACACACACACACACACACACAACGTACTATAGGAATTTAAATACACCCCAAAACTGTAACCACACGGAATAAGAGGAGGAGGAGGAGGGAGGAGGAGGGGGAAGAGAGAAATCCACTCCACGAGGTCCATCTGGAGTGTCTGGAGTGTGCATTCCGAGGTGTACTGATATTGAGCGAGCTAGTGGAGGCCGATAACAAACACCGCAGCAGCACGTCACCAGAGGAAGGCGTCCACACGTGTGCTCTTCTGAGTCTGTTTGTCAGGAAAGTCGCGCTCACTTCTCCTTACCCATGTCTTATTCACCTTAAGATTTTGAATCCGTCAGCAAGGGAGGGATGCGCTCTTATCGTCAAATCCTCCGCTATTATTACCAAGTCGTCTTTATTCTTATTACAAAACAGGAGAAAGTCTATTTTATCCAGATGCCTCGCAGGACTTCAATATGTTGTGCTGCAGACGAACCTTTGCTCCAATAATTCCTATGACTGTTAGCGCGGAGGAAATTAGTTTAAAGTTCACCCTGCGTCGAGATGAACAAATTGGCGCCAGTAGGACGCGCGAGACAGCGGGAAAGAGAAGCGTAGCGGGGAACGACGATTGAGTGAATAACAAGCAATTTCCGAACCAAACCGCTCGTCTCCCGGGAGTGAGGGACACGCCAGCATTCTCCTTCATCAAGACTCGCCGTGTGCTGAGTCACGCAAGCTGCTGTTCATGTTCTGCTGAGGCGTGTGTTCAATGTGTTCAGTGTGCTCAGCGTGGAGTGACTGCCTGTCCCTGTCTGCCACGTCTTGCAGCACACACTCGTCCCTTCCTCCTCCAGGCTGCCTCGCTCGTTCAGGATGGGCCGGGGCGCCAAGGTGACCTAACCCTCACCCGGCCCGTTACGTTTCCACGGCAGTTAAAGGCGAGTGGCTGAGCGCCGAGACGAGTGTGTATGTACGGCTCCAGGACACGGGAGAAGTAACAGGACCCTCGAGAGCAATCCTGACATACTCGTGTTGCGGCTAGACATACTTGACGGCCCGATGGCAATGGTGGATACTGAACTGACTGATAAACAAAGTAACACTCAAGAATGGACACAAATAATAGGAGGTTGAGGAACTAGGCATTATATGGTTGGGTTGTGTGGCAGGAACCTAACAGACCCTCGGGAGCTCAAGTTGCACAAAGTTCCTCTTGTTTCCCTTGGCTTATTAGAATATCAAAGATGGTCAGTGAGATGCCTCGTTTCATTAAGCTTAATTTCGTCTTTGATCTCTTGAAATCTTCCACCTACGCATCTTGTTAACGAAGGAAGAGCCTTCATTCAGATTTGCTCAGACTCCTCACGTGTTTTATTCATATTTTTTTTTCTCTGCTGTTCCATGACCTTTACTATCTGTACAGGTTTGGGTCACGTCGAATTATCCCTCAAACTCTCCAAATTGACTTTCCTTCTTTATAATAACCAAACCTCAAGAAAAGAAAATCAGTGAGCCACTTCACCGTTCCTGCCTGGCTCCCTCCCTCCCGCCCTCCCATCCTTCCTCCGTTCCTCTGTAACTTGGGAAACAAATAAACTACAAAGAAGTTTAGGATTGTGAGCGAGACTTCGACAAGGAGGCAGGGAGGGAAGAAGGGAGGCAAGAGGCTCAGGGGTCCTCCTTAAGAGTGACACAATTCTAATTTCGGTGAGCTGACATGGCACGCTCCCTGTTTGACATGAAAAAAAAAAAAAAAAGGAAGAGGAAAAGAAGGAGAGGAAGGGGGAGGGAGAGGAGGAGCAGGATGAGAGGCGAAAGAAGTCCACGATTAGCGAGAAAGTGACAGATAACGCACGCCGTAACCCTGACATCTAGTCTTGCTCACTCTGACTTCCGTATCATTACTCGGCACACGCTGTCATTATCCACTTTCTCCAATGCAGAGAGAGAGAGAGAGAGAGAGAGAGAGAGAGAGAGAGAGAGAGAGAGACGGCGTGTGGGCGGCGAAAGCCTCGTCGTTCAGAGTTCGCTTCCAAACGATCTGTAGTGCCTTTTTCAAAACTTTACGGCGCGGCTTCGGCGTTCTAAACTCACCCTAAGTTGTTGAAACACGCTGCTGTAAACTGTGGAGGCCTTGAAGAGTTATGCCGCCGCGGCCTCGCGTCCCAATAAAGAGACAAGAAATACTCCATGACCACTTGTCACTCTCTCGGCGGCGAGGGCGTGCGCGTGGCAGAGCGCGTCCTCGCCTCGCCTCGCCTCGCATAGTTCACACTTGTCGCAAAACTGGACACTGATTGCAATCTTACCTTGACCCACATTTCATTACGTTTACTGATATGTTACGCTCCTTTGGCGCAAGCAATATGACACGCCCCGACACCAGGAACATATTGATTACTGAAACAGATACGTTGTTTGATACACTAAAGAGAAAATTACGAGGGTTGACTTCCCTTTTATACCACCACTTGGATAGTTTATTTGTTAACACACGTTCGTGATTATTTTTTCCCTTTTTCCATATAATATTTTGTTGTCCATGACCAATCTCGCTTACGTATAAGAATAATTACGCATATACCAACATTCATTCTGTTGACATTCTCTAACACACGTTCTTGAGTCTTATACAAACAGAGCACGTTTCTTCATGACACTGCTGGTGGGTTTGTGTTGCTCACAGATGGCACCACCTGAGTGTCTTGTTCCGCCTCCCTGCCGCCTTCTGTGCCATTACACATATCACAACTCATTACTTTCTCCCCTTCCCGCCGGCATGCTCCTCCAGCACCTCAGATGTCTGCTTTTATATTTACCAATCTGGGGGAGAGTCACCGAATAAGGAGCAGGATAATCTCACAGTGTGCTGCTACGCGAAGAAACAGACATGTGAATGAAAGGAATTAGACATGAGCGATTCAACATTTTTCGCGGGGTTCGTGGTGACGAGAAAAACAGCAGCAGCAGCAGCAGACGGTGACTCTCTTCTACAGCCTGCCGGTGAAGGCGCAAGACAGGTCTGGGTAACGCTTTCTCTATAAACGTATGAGATGTTTTTCCTGTCGTGCTATCTTAGTTCCCTTGACGAACGAGTTTGCACAGAGTTCTTCACCCACGATCCTGAGACGTGGGGTCCTGCATCTACTGGTCAACACTACTGGAAGTCACCTGTGTGGCATTGCATAAAAAAAAAAAAAACTTACATGAAGGGTAGAATCAAGGAGACTGGAATCATGTTGAGGTCACCAGCTGTACTCCGGATGACGTAACCTTGTAACATTTTCAATAGCAAGTTATTGATTTTTTTTTTTTTTAAGAAAAGGTGACAACCTCCATATGGTGGTCCTCTTTCATGCCGTGATGCGCCCCTTCACTGGTGAGGTTCTGCCGGTGAAACATAATCTTATCGACCAACAGTATGAGCCATCCACTTCAGACCCAATAAATTCCACTGATATATTTTTACAGCCAGCCGCCTCTGAGGGAGGGCGGCAAGGGACCAAAAGAATGGTACTAACCAAAGCAGGTGTTTTGGTCGTGATATCTACAAAGGTGTGGAGCGCAAATCTGGAAGCTAAGTAGGTACAGTCATACAATATGTATTACTGTATTTGTAGCTGATCAGTAACGTGTACTCCACTATTTTACACGAGCAAGACACAAGAGCTGGAGCGATGGTGTGTAGAGCCACCTGGGTACGGGAGTTGTAACTTGTGTCCAGTAGTGGAGGTCCGCGATCAATGGAGGACATAAGGGGGAGGAGGCTGTAAGGAATAAAAGAAATGGTTCGTGGATGATCCTATCCATTCCTGCAGCGGTGGAATCCTTACAGCTGGGGGACGTACTGAGCAAAAGGAGTGGGTGGGTCGGCTATTCTTGGTCAGTTAGAGGCAGCCATGATTTTGCCTGAAAAGTGAAGGCAGTGGGGGGACGAGGGAAGGTTGCCTGCGTCATCGTGGCAAGGACTGGCAATGACACTGCTCTGAACTAAGCCAAGGCAGAGAAAGATGTTAAGAAGCCAGTTCTCAGCGTGCCCGCTATCGATGTCACCTGGTATAGCTCTGTGTGCCAGGTCTGTGTCTGGGTCGAGGGGCTGGATAGTTTTACTTGATTACTGATTAAAGTTGTAGCCATTTTCTGCCTCTATTGTGACCGCCGCGTTGACGGGGAAAGCCATCGCTGACTGGTGGTTTTAAAGGCTCCGTCAGAGGCTTGGGAATGGTATGGATTTCTGTGCTTCTCCGAGTCCCTCTGTGCTGGGAACGAGGGGCGGAGAAGGATACAGGGCGACTGGACAAAGTGATCACGGATTACTGCACGATAAATGAGAGAGAGTAAACGAGGAAAAATGACACAAAATGAGAGAAATCTTTCATATAAGAAGCAAAGTAATTTATTTAAGCTTTTAATACAACAATTCACACAAAACACTGCGTATGTATTCTTAGAATCAGTGTTGCCAATCAGCCGTTGAGACTTGAGGCAATCAATGGAAAACAATGCACTCTGCAAGTTGAGAGAAGAACAGTAACCATGGGGATGATAGGTGGAAATAGGTAGGTATATTTCGTACAGGGACTGCCACGTGTAAGCCTGGTCGCTTCTTGCAGCTTCCCTTATTTCTTTTGTTTTTATGTTCTCAAGAAACGTTACACAGCAAAAAGAGACGAAGCACTGAGGCAGCGGCAGCACCGGGTGTACCTTGAGCCATAACCCAAGAAGCGGCTGTACAATGCAACACAGTACAAAAAATTGAACACACCCTTGTTATCCACACCGTGCTCTCTCTCTCTCTCTCTCTCTCTCTCTCTCTCTCTCTCTCTCTCTCTCTCTCTCTCTCTCTCTCTCTCTCTCTCTCTCTCTCTCTCTTAGCGTTAGGGTAAAGTTAAAAGCAAAGACGGCAGGCGGCGCATCCCTCTTCATCTCCCTCACCTGGTTAATGCTAATTGAACCTTAACTTAAACACGCGGCCAGGTGTACTCTGACCAAGAGATAAGCTCACTACTCAAAAAAAAATCCTCCCCACCTCCTCCTCCTCCTCCTCCTCCTCTCCAAGCCCCTCCCCTCACTCATTACCATCCTTCAGCCGCCTGGAATGTGCGCACATAAATCAGCGTGGGTGGACGTCGGTGGGCTGCGGGAAAGTTCCTAGAGGCTTGCTGCTGGAGGGCGGAAGGAATGAGGGGTGCGGTGTGGTGGTGAGAAAGAAAGGAGTGTAGGCATGGTGAGTTTGGTTTGAAAATTGTGAAAAGTAAGAAAGGAATACGGATAATGAAATATTAGTTAAGAACGAAAATAAAAAAAAAAATTTTAAAAATGAATAAAAAAGGCACAAGGATGAAAAATAACGAAATCTGAAAAAAAAAACAAGGGAGCAAATGTGGAAAGATGGAACAGCACTGTGAGTGAAGCTTGGCAGTGATTCCCCGCGTGGTAATTCGCATTAATTAATTAATGGAAGGTGTTACATAATTCTGTCTAAAACACGTCTGCTTGGAAAAATACATATTCTCTCTCTCTCTCTCTCTCTCTCTCTCTCTCTCTCTCTCTCTCTCTCTCTCTCTCTCTCTCTCTCTCTCTCTCTCTCTCTCTCCTGCGTGGCCAGATAAGCTGTAGCCAGTATCACTTTACTAAAACACTTGTTACGCAGCCTGGAATGTTCAGGAACTCATCACGAGGCAACACAACTAGCGAGGCAAGGAGAGAGGCAAGGACGGACAGACGGACGAACGGAGGGAGGGAGGGAGGGAGGGAGTCTGGTGTGTAATTGGGTGATGTACTATTCATGCCTAGACGCTCGGGGACTGCTCCTGCTGTTGCCGTGAAATTCTCCGCCACACCCCCACCATGTTCGCTTTTGCCGCGACTTTCAGCTGTAGGAATCCCGCCTCACGCCGCGATGAGGTATTCACCACTGTAGTATTTGCGTCCTCTCCTTAGACCCACACACACACACACACACACACACACACACACACACACACACACACACATGCAAATAAAAAATAAAGTCTCACTAATTTGATTGATGCATTAATAATTATAAATGTTTACCTCATTCCTAAGCAAGCAGGAAACAGCGAGCCCCATAATTAACGTAATTGGCTCCAATATTCGTACCTATGTTTGTACCGTGAGTATTATTACACCAATATGACCCCCTTCAATTATGTTGTTGTTATTATTGTTGTTGTTGTGTGTGTGTGTGTGTGTGTGTGTGTGTGTGTGTGTGTGTGTGTGTGTGTGTGTGTGTGTGTTTCATAACAACAATTTGACATGCCAGGATGAAAAACGTTTCTCAGTAATGAGCGTGTTCACATCCTTCTTCCCGCCACGGAAAAATAGAACACCTAAGACGCCACGGCAGTGAGAGAGAGAGAGAGAGAGAGAGAGAGAGAGAGAGAGAGAGAGAGAGAGAGAGAGAGAGATTTCTACGTTTTCATGTCGTCATGTTGCACAAGTTATTCAAGAGTGGCAGTCACTAATTCACCAGCACGACCTGTCAGTACACCGAGCACACGCTTCCTGAAAAATGCTGCAAATCCTTCCCATGATACTACGTGTTTATGAAAAGCAATGCTTCTCATCAGCAGCAGCCCCTTGCTTTCAGATTCATGTGGTGGGTTTGCATTAACTGCTTCTCCCGAGCGAACGTGTTTCCATTACCTCATATCTAACTCAAGCAGTCTCCACCAATATGTTAACACTTTGCCTAATTTGTGGTTCATTACTTACATCGAGCAACTGTCGCCACACAATGAAATGTTCCCGTCGTTAAATGAAAGGTTTGCATTACATTTTACATTATTCTAACCTTTAACAGAGAGAGAGAGAGAGAGAGAGAGAGAGAGAGAGAGAGAGAGAATGATGAAGCGAACAGCCTTGCCTTGGGCCTGTTCAACACTGCCGCGTGGCTGGCTGGCTGTGTTGTGTGATCCGTGTATGTGTTAGCGGGTCTGGCGCGACACGTTTCGCTTATATACTAGTTTATAGCCGTGCCTGTGCCTGCAGGAGGTCCACGCCACACGCCGTGTTCGTTTGTATATGAAACTGCAATGGTTTTTTTTTACGAGCACATCAAAGAGCCGCGCGTCTCATTAAGTGTTTTTACAGGGGACCACTTGCAAGGGAGGATTGCTTGTTTACAGCAAGTAATTTAATTAAAGATTCATGTTATACCTTCACTGTTTTAACTGAATCATGGTCATAAGAGTTGAGGGTAATGAGCAGCATGCACGTGGCTCTTTGTGTGACGTTCGGTGAGACATGCAACACTGTCTGTCTGTCGGTAGTGGGAGTTAACACGATACTTAGGAACACTGCGCCGCCTCCTCAAGCAGCGCCGCCTCCTCAAGCAGTCAAAGCCAAAGTGAAACACGGGATTCATTATCCGAAGCACCAACGACACGAGATGGCAACCCAAACGCACCCAAACACACACACACACACACAGACACACTCAGATGTGGTAATAATGGCTATCCCGCCCGCCACATCCCAGGAAAAGTTTGTTAGCAGTTAATAGGCCGCAATTTTCCTTATGTAAAGTCGTCTTAGTCTCGTTCGGAGCAAATCACCATCATCGCAGTAGTTTGTAGTTTATTTTTTCATCCAACACTCTCTGACTTCCCCACACGTCATATTGGCAATTCTCTCCTTCCCCACCATTCTCTCTCTCTCTCTCTCTCTCTCTCTCTCTCTCTCTCTGCCGGCAACCACAAAGTGCACACCTTCCCTCTTCACTTCACCTCAGTCTCTGTTGACTCTGATACCTAGCGTGCTTATTTTCCCATTGGTTTGTACCGGAACTCCGCCAGTCTCTACACACCACAGATGACAACTCTGCTGACGCCTATCAGCCTCCAGTGATCCCTCGTTACAAACTTTTCTGGACCCTGACCGGAGGAGGCAATGACTGCTGCGGCCTGACTTAAAGAAGTGTTGTTCTGTCTGCCTGCCTGGCCGTGAATAGGCTGCTGAGCTGCCCGCTAGGTATCCTTACAGACCTCAGACCTTGCCGTATTGCTCGAAATTAAACCAAGTACTGCTAGTTAATTCAGACGGGTCGCAATTACTATGGACTCGCGGAAGACCAAAGCTTTTCCGCTCGAATCAAGGTCTTAACGAAGACGATGAAACACCTCCACCGAACCCAAGTGAAGGCGAGCAGACGGAGTGGCGGGCAGGAGTGGTGGGTCAGTGGCTTCTTACCTTGACCTCCGTGAACACAGGTGACGGCACACTTACCTGCAAAGAAAAGGGATTATCAGCATGGTTGTTATATTCTACCTTAGTACAGCCTTAATGTATATTTTTTTTTTATGTGTGCATATTTATTGCATTGAGTGTCGAGCTGATGTTAAGGCAGCTTTGACCTAAATAAAGCGTAGAAATTGCACTGAAAGGAATATGAAAAATACGAAGTTAAACTACGCAAGGTATCAAATAAAAATCAAGGAACGTCTGTCCGCCATCTTCCTTTCCAACATCACATCCACTCTTTCAAAAAATAGCATTATAAAAGCCATACTATAACTTTTTTTCCTCCCGTCAAATAAAGTCGCCATTTGCTATTTCAGTGGAGAGCCTGTGAGTTGCAAACACCACAACTTCACGGCGCCTTTTTTCCCCTCGCCTGGCTGGATGTCTTGCATCTCTCCGACACTCCAGTTCGTGACTCAGCCACCATAAGATGGAGATAATTAATTACAGTTGTCAGCTAAAGCAAATGGTGCACTCACACACTCTCATTCGCGCACCACACCCACCAATCCACACTCACACTAAAGCAACCGATGCCACGCAGGGCACAGGGTATCAGGAACAGGCCCCCTGTTGCACTGCCGGACTTCACCTTTGGTGGCAGCGTCATCCCCCTATTCTCTCAGTACAGCTACCTCGGAGCTCCAGTCAAGATCTCAGCAGTCCTCCCTGCCCGGCGTCAGCCCCATCCCATCATTAGTGACCTATTGGATCGTCTCCAGCGACGACTTCGCCCTCTTCAGTGGCTCACCAACAAGTCCTCCAGCATCTGCGTTTTTGTGACCAGTACTATCTCTGTCACTTTCATTCGCTCTGTTGTTGATTATCTCTCCCCTGCCTTGATTCAACTACCTCAGGCTGCTTTAGAGCCTCTGCAAATTTTTCAGAATAGAGCGATGAGAATCATTGTTGGATGCCCCGTGACCACCAGGATTGTAAACATGCAGCGTGAATTGAGGCTCCCGCCCTTAGTTGATAGAATATATTCAAATGTTACTTGCCTCACAGTCAAGTGTCTTCACTTTCCACTTCTCTCGCCACACTACACGCAGCTGATCAGGAGCTCTCTTGGCCCTACTCCACCAGTCCCTCCTATTCTGCCCACTGGTCGCCGACTTATTGTGTCTGTTTCCTCTCTGCTCGGGAGCCTTAATTTGCAAGTTTCTGCCGCTGCCGTGTCCCCAGGCCCACCCCCGTGGATGCTACCAGCGCCTGAGGTGAGCTTTACCCCTACAACCAAGTCAGATCCGCCTCCTCTCCAGCTGCAGCTGGCCTTGGAACACGTGGCGACAGTGACGTCCTCCATCACAGCTCATCGCCTCTACACTGACGGGTCTCTCCAGTCGGATGGAGCGGCTGGTGGTGCGGTTTTCTCACCTGACTTGGAACCACCTCCAGGTGGCTGGGTCGGCCGTCGGCTCGGAAACCACTCCAGCTCAACGTTGTGTGAGCTCTATGCTATCCTGAATGCTGTTAGCCTCGTGTGTCAGAGGGGAGTGAATGCAGTTGTTATTTGTGACTCAAAGGCCCTTCAGTCCCTTTCTGCTACCCGTCCCACCCACCTAATAGTAGTTCAACAGATTCTTTCCTTTTTAGCATTAATGACTGCTCGCAATGTGTGTGTCAAGTTTATATTGGTAATATATCATGTTGGTTTACGTCACAATGCTAGAGCTGACCGCCTAGCGAAGGATGCCTGCCGCCTACCTCCGCATGGTGATGGTCGTCCTCTCTCCCTGCCATGTCACCTCTCCAGCGCTCCCCAACGCTCTCCTACCTATGCGGCGTCGCAAGGATACTGACAGGCCCCACAGTATCACCATCAACATGGTCATGGTCAACATGATCACCATCATATCATGGTCTGCCGCCACAAGTACACGTACCGTTGCCGGGGTCTTACGGTTCGGTGGCACAACATTGTCTCGGCGCGTCTGCGGTTGGGCTACCGCCCGCCGTGGCAGATTGCCGGGGTACAGGACGAGCCTCCCTTCACAGAGTGTCGCTTGTGCCGCACACCGCTTGCCAACACCATCGAGCACTACTGCCTGGTGTGCCCCACTGTTCGGCACCTCCTAACCCAAGGTTTGCCGCTGGATGCTGTCTGTCGTCATATTCTGGTGCCCGATTATCTCGATGAGATTCTCGTGCGTTACCCTCGATTTAGTGGCTTTTCCTGATGCCCTGTGCCCTGCGTGGCATCGGTTGCTTTTGTGTGAGTGTGGATTGGTGGGTGGGGTGCACGAATGGTGAGTGTGTGAGCGTACCATTTGCTTTAGCTTGCAACAGTAATTAAGTTTCTCTATCTTATGATGTCTGACGTTATTTGCGTAATAAATTAATCAAATCAAATCACCTCTCTCTCTCTCTCTCTCTCTCTCTCTCTCTCTCTCTGACGACAGTGTGTGTGTGTGTGTGTGTGTGTGTGTGTGTGTGTGTGTGTGTGTGTTGTGTGTGTGTGTGTGTGTGACATTCACTGTGGCAGAGGGAGTGCTAGAAATCGGAAGGTGAAATTTACGCCTTTGTTTTCTGGCGATGATTCGAGGAAGAAGATTGAATACATTAGTAAAGGCTCATTGAATCAATAGGCGGCACGTGTACATAAAGACGCACTTAATCTGCATACATAGGTACATTCAATACAGTCTAGATTTATATAATTATGTATTATGACAAAGACCACGGCGGCGTTGACTAGGAAGTGCTCCATCACCACGGCCAGGAGCAGCACGCCGCCCCTTGTCCGTAATTCTCCAGTCTGGCAAAACATTGCCAAAACTTTCCCTCTTTCCAGCCCAAGCTTAGACGGGTTCAGTGTGTGTGTGTGTGTGTGTGGATAGCTATGATTTTTGTCCCTTACGTAGTTTTCATCCTCCATTTGTCTTTCATGAACGCAACATTCTAGTCATTTGTTAATAAGAACATCTCGCTTCTTCATATTTATTACGTTGCCTTAGGCGGAAAAAAACGCTATCAGACTCACTTCTGATTCCTTCCCCGCTACAATTTCTCCATTGTCCATAATTCTTTTCAGTGCACACACACACACACACACACACACACACACACACACACACACACACACACACACACACACACACACTGGCGGCAATAATAAATCTCACAAAGGATCTCGCAGCTTCTCCGCCAATGGGGCCAAGGAGCACCAGCTTTCCTCTCCAATAGCCATGCCACCTCCTCCTCCTCCTCCTCCTCCTCCTCCTCCTCCTCCTCCTCCTCGTTCATTAATCACTCCCCTTTTCTTCTCGATTTCATTCTCAATCACCCCATCGCACCAATGTCTCGTCTCATCCTCTCTCTCTTACTTTCATTTCAATCCCGTTTTTCCCTCTCCCCCGCCATCTCTCCTTTTCTCAGCACAACTCTTGTCCTTCATGAAGTGTTTCGAGAGGCCAAACAAAAGCTGAAGCTCTGGATTTTCTCTCGAAGCAAAGAATTAATGTCCAACTAAATCACTGCCTCAGACGAGACGAATGAAGGGCTGACTTTTTTTTTTTTTTCCAAGGAAGCGAGTGAAATGAACAGCCTCGTCCTTCACGCTTAACATCGGAAGGAAAAAATAACGTAAATAAAACGAAAAAAATATAAAAAATAAATAAATAAAAAAATGAGGAAAAGAATATTGCCAAACTTGGTAGCAAACAAAAATGTTAAACAGAGAATATAATTTCTTTTCCCTTTAGAATTAATTTCCCTTCTATATGCAAGTCACCATCTCCTTCGCCGAGTTGTATTTACCCTCTTTGTGGTGTAATCTTTCAGGAAATTGTAAGTCTCGTGAAGAGTAACTGGATGCGAAATTGTTCAGCAGACGACTTGTGAAAGAGAGGAGCGGGAGGGAAAGTGCACAGCCTTCAGGAAGATGAAGATGTGAAGTGAGATGATGAGGACAGGAAGGCGCAGGTCTGGCCGAGGAGGAATGAGGGAAAACAATAAGTGTAAGCTAAGACAACAACAACAACAACAACAACAACAATAATAATAATAATAATAATAATAATAATAATAATAATAATAATAATAATAATAATAGAAATGGGAGTAATTACGAAAACCAGTCAAAATCACATTAACGCTACAAAACAAAAAGAAAAAAAAAAGGATCACCTGAAGATCCGCCACCCCAGATTGTCTCACCTGAAGATCCGCCACCCCAGATTGTCTCACCTGAAGATCCGCCACCCCAGACTCTCTCACTTGCTTAGGTTAGGTTAGGTTAGGTTAGGTTAGGTTAGCCTAACCTAACCTAACCTAACCTAACAACATGAACGCATTAAAAAACTGAGTGGATATAAAAAATGCAGAAAAAAGTTTACTTCATTAAAAGTATGGGATCACCTGAAGATCCGCCACCCCAGATTGTCTCACCTGAAGATCTGCCACCCCGAGTGCGGCTGGGGTGGCGGATCTTCAGGTGATCCGAAAAAAAATTACTTCATTTTGCCTTCAGTATCCCATTTCGCTCTGTATGACAAAAACAAGGAGGAAGAAAAAAAAAAAGACGCAGAAGAGAAGAAAAAAGAAACCTGATCGTTTTAACTTTGAAGACAACAAAAACCTGTTCAGTAAAAAGTAGCAAGTTTCCGATCAAGCTTCACTAGGATCAGAAACTTTCTGAAAAGAACAGACGAGCAATTTGGTTCACGAAAAGGGAGAGATTTACGCCGTTATTTGGCTCTTAAGGATCACAGCTGTGTGTGTGTGTGTGTGTGTGTGTGTGTGTGTGTGTGAGAGAGAGAGAGAGAGAGAGAGAGAGCATTACTGTCTGTTGTCTCATCCTCATTCTTTCTTTTATCCTGTTCTCTCCTCTTCTCCCCAGCCACTCTCTCTCTCTCTCTCTCTCTCTCTCTCTCTCTCTCTCTCTCTCTCCCAATGATGACATAACGTCGTCTCCCCTACTCCACCGGACGAGGCGGGCGCCTCATGGCAACCCAACGGCAAGACAGGCGAGGCCACACAGCTACGAGCACACATCCATCTCTTGGCGTAATGGCGGCCGCTCATCTGAGGCACTGTACCTTTGTCTCTTCCGCGAAGCAAGATGGCCGGCGTGTGACCCCGGATGGCGAAGATAAGCCGCGACCACTTCCGTTCATCACGACGTCGACAACACACACACACACACGAACCACACAACACTCGACTGCTGCTGCTCCTTCCCCGGTGATACCGACTTGTGATTGGTTCCCGTGCCGTCCAGCCTCTCTCTCTCTTAGTGTTCCACAGCTCCGTCATCTTCCTGTCACCATTACGTGCTGATAACTACGCAATATATATTTTTCTAGCAAGAACTGAACGTGTTATATAAGCGTGAACACTTTTTACAATGCCAAGCCTCACAGCGGCAGAGTCTGGCATTAAGGGCTCGCTGGTGTGCGAGACTTCACGAGGCTCCGAACCAGTCGCCTCGAGCAATGAGCAACAGGCAGTGTTGTAATGCCATCTGGCGGCGTGCGGTGTCTTCCTGATCCAGACTGTGTGTGTGGGGACAAGGACTGCACGAGAAGAGGCGCTCACGGGCTGGAAAATAACCCAGTGTGCTCCTTATTAAATAATACTGTGACCGGCAACCATGACTGTACTGCGCGCAAGAGAGAGGGAGTGGGAGGGATGAAGCAGGGAGAGGGAACAGTGGAGAAGGGAGAGGGAGAGGGAGGAGTGGAAGGAGAGGGAGAGGAAGGGGTGGAGGGAGAGGGAGAGGGAGACAGTAACGGAAGGAGTGGGCGAGGTCCTATTTTTCCGTGGTGAGAGGATAAAACGTGAGTGGAGGAGGGTGGCGGCGCTACTGAGGAGCTGGGAGGAAGAGGAAGAGAAGGGGAGCCATAACACCTTAATGGTTTAGGAAGGGACGACCTGAAATATGTATAAGAAGATCCAAGTGATGAAAGAGAAGCCAATATAATGAGTAGTTGAGAGGAAGGTTACCACGTAGACTATTCAGGAAAGTGTTAAGAGGAACAAGAGTGCAGGTGAAGAAGATCAGGGCAAGAGTTTTTATCAGGATTAAAGGAGACTAACAGGGAGGTGAAAGTGACACACTGAGAAAAAAAATGACTACAGAAGTGATTATCAATGCAAGGAGAGCAAAGTGCGGTATGATGTAGTCACTGGTTGAAAGGCAATAGGAGCGAGTCAAAAGGGACAACAATTACAAAGTGGTGAGCGGGACAGGAATTAGAAGGAAGAGAGACGGAGAAAACCCGGAGGAGGATAAAACAAAAGAGAGAGAGATAAAAAAAAAAAAAACAGGGAGACAGAGAGGAATTGTAAACCTGCAAAGGAGTGACGAGGCACTGAGGTGAAGGTCCCCGAACAGAGGCCAAGGCGGTAGTAAAAAATGACAGCATAAGTGTCTTGAAGCAGTTCAAGTCATAACAAGTGGAAATACAGAAGCAGGCAGGGAGTTCCAGAGTTTACCAGACAAAGGGATGAATGACTGAGAATACTGGTTAACTCTTGCATTAGAAAGGTGGACAGAATAGGGGTGAGAGAAAGAAGAAAGTCTTGTGCAGCGAGGCCGCGGGAGGAGGGGAGGCATGTAGTAAGCAAGATCAGAAGAGAAGGAGTTGATAAGACGAAAAGCTTTTAATTCCATCCTGTCTTAAGAGCGGTTACTGAGGGTTACTGAAAAGATGAGGGAAGAGGATGGGGAGTGAATGGGAGCCTGCAGAGGAGTGTCGAGGGTTACTGGGAGGTTAAGGGAAGAAAAGGATGGGGAGTGAATGGGAGCCTGCAGAGGAGTGACGAGGGTTACTAGGAGGTTAAGGGAAGAGGATGGGGAGTGAATGGGAGCCTGCAAAAGAGTGACGAGGGTTACTGGGAGGTTAAGGGAAGAGGATGGGGAGTGATCGCCCTCCAAGGAAACTTGTCTTCCCTTCATCCTCACGAGCCGCCATTCAGCAGTGTGTCACCCATCACAGGTAGAGAGAGAGAGAGAGAGAGAGAGAGAGAGAGAGAGAGAGAGAGAGAGAGAGAGAGAGAGAGAGAGAGAGAGAGAGAGAGAGAGAGAGAGAGAGAGAACCAAAGGGAGGTTCCCGAACTGTAAACGCGATATAAAAAAAGCTAATTCGATGTAGTGGAGGATGGGGAGGACTGGAAGGGAAGGATGAGGTGGTGGTGGTGGTAGTGGTGGTGGTGGCGGTGGTGGTGATATGCCTGCTTTATAGTGTCGGGCTGTTCATACATAACACTTCATGCAATAATGCTTTCTACTGAAAAGTGTAAGAGCCAAGACCGCAGTGCTCTTCAAACACATTCCATTTCATTATTTTGTTACTTGAGACAGACCAAATGCTGCACATTATGGAATTACTGACAACACTATCGATGCCAAATACCTGACAAAAGAAATGCCAGGCAAGCAAGGCGCACGGCGGCACACAGGGCCTGGCCTCGCGTGCCGCTCACACTGCTGCCCACGAGGCGTTTGATGAAATTCCCGCGACCACTGGGCGAGGCGCGCAAAGTGGCCCACGAATTGAATGTCCAAGCAGCGCCAGCTTGCTGTGTGTGTGTGTGTGTGTGTGTGTGTGTGTGTGTGTGTGTGTGGTTAAATAATAATGTTTTGGCGCGCCTCCACACGGAGTTCTCAGATCGTGAGAGAAAGGCGTGCATCATTTGTGTCTCAACAATGAAGTACTGTTTGTTTGTTTGTGAGACGCTTCCCTTGGAAACTCTCATACTGACCATAGGCTTATTTTCACCTCTGACACATCTATCTTTTCCAAAATATACCTGTAATTCAACGCCATTCACTGTCTCTACAGCACTTAAACATGTCCTCCTCCACTACAAGAATCAGCTTTTAGCAACCCATCATAAAAGAAAGGAAAGTTAAGTATTCCATCTCACACTCAGCGGCTTTCCGTCTTCACAACACAGCACAAGGCAGGGCCAGGCGCCCCCTGCCGCCCTGCCAGCCTGCGCCTGCAGGTGCGCCTCCTCCACCCTTAATTCATGAATGCTTCGCTACACCACACCACCATACCACACCACCACACCACACAATCATTTGCGCCCCCTTCATTCCTCCTTCCTTTTTTCTCCTCTCCTATTCGTCATTTTCTTCTTTTCGTCCTCCTCCTCATCCTCCTCTTCCCACTACTACTACTACTACTACTACTACTACTACTACTACTACCACCATCACTCCACCGTTACTTCCCTTCATTCTTCCTTCCTTCTTCCTCTTCCTCCTCTATTCCTCACTTTTTTCCTCTTCCCACTACAGCAATCTACGCATTTCATACTTGGGCCGGAAACCCCTGGAAAATGAGGGAAATGTTGACGAAGAGAGACAGACTGGTAGGAGGGAAGGTCTCGGTCTGGGTCCTGATTGTGTTGGTGGTAGACGAGACGAAACGCTCTGAACGGGACTGCACCTATATTTACGTAACGTAATTTTTGAAAATCGCGAGAAGAAAGAAGACGCCCAGACTGGAATGCACTACAAATTCTGACTCGCCGTTTACTTCAGCTAATACCCAAAATATAAAAAGATTACCGAACTCAGTAATAATAACGAAATATCCCCCCAAAATCTGTATTATTTACGAACGGTGCTACAAAAACATTATAATATCTAGAAACAAAACACAGCCAAACTAAATCCTATTATATATTCTGAACACAATTTTTTTTTCCTTTCCAGACAAATAAAAAAAAAAAAACACGAATTGCTCGTCGTATAAAGAAAATAGTTTTTCATTTTTAGCAACGGATGTATGTTAAATTTGAAAATACGCATCGCTACACTAGATTTTATTGAATATTATTACTTGGTACATGTTTCTTATATTTGTTAAGTCTTAAATCCAATACCAATACAATCCTAGGCGTGCTAATTAAGAAAAAAAAATGTAAAAATATATAAAATGACGAACCGGTTTATTTTTGACAAACAAAAACACATCTAGACTGGATTTTATTATGTGTCATTACTTGTTATAGTTTCCTAATAATAAATCAAATATCAAAACAATGCTAACTCCATCAGTAGAAAGGAAAGAATAATGATACCGCGCCGAATTTTTTTTTTTTTTTTTCCTCCTTTCCTCAGTACCTCTTCCCTTTTCTACCCTGCATACTCTTCCTCTACCCTTCACCTTTCTTCCCTTTCCTAGTATTATATATCCCGAGTCTAGAAAACACCTGGAAACTGCTGGAAATCCTGAAATTTACGCTAAATATTGACGGGGAGAGACTGTTACCATAGCAGAGACAGGGCTGGGCTGGGCTCGGCAGGACTCGGCAGGGCTGGGCGGCAAGGATAACGTGGTGTGTGTGTGTGTGTGTGTGTGTGTGTAACTGTCCTGTTTCTGTGTGTGTGTGTGCACGCGCGTTTAAGTGTATAATTGCCGTGTGTGTGTGTGTGTGTGTGTGTGTGTGTGTGTGTGTGTGTGTGTGTGTGTGTGTGTGTAAATATCTAACTGCCCTATTTGTGTGTGTGTGTGTGTGTGTGTGTGTGTGTGTGTGTGTCTCAGTACTGCAAGGCACGTCACCTTTCTCCCTTCCCTCCTACCCCCCGCACACTCAAATCCTCAATTTTCGCGCCTTTTAATTGCGCTTGCTTTTCAAAACACATACCACATAAGTTTTGGATGTAAACAAGAATTGGGTAAAAAAAAAATTGTTTTGTTCGTGTTGTTGGTTTCCCGTTGTCTCCCAACAGCCTGGCAACTTTGCTCTCTCACCATTATTGTTTACAATGGTCGCAATGAAGTGACACGAGTTTCAAGGGTTTTTAAGGTTATACTGACAGATTAAGAACACTTTTACATTACTAAGAGAAGAAACAAGCTTGAAAACCCGGGTCATCATCTCTATGACCTTGAAAATAGTCGTGGTGTGAAAGCAAAGCGTTTCTGATACACACCTGAGAATAAATGTTTGAGGCGCCGTGCCTTGTTGTTGTTGTTGTTGTTGTTGTTGTTGTATATGTGTGTGTGTGTGTGTGTGTGTGTGTGTGTGTGTGTGTGTGTGTGTGTGTGTGTGTGTGTGTGTGTGTGTGTGTGTGTGTGTGTGTGTGTGTGTGAGGCAAAAAAACGGAACTACTGGTTGGATGGTTGATTACTCTTAGGTCATAGTTAACGTTACATGGACGTCACGAAAGAACGCTGACACTGGACGGCGATTATCCACTCAGAGATACAGCAAAGGGAAACAGCAGGGAGAGAAATTGCAATGGAACGTTTTCTTCACTGGAGACGACACCTGCATCTTTCCTTCCTCGTAAACACTTGATGATGCTGAGTGTTGGAGAGTATGAGGTCAGGTACCTTAATTAGTGGAATCTGTCTACGTATCAGCTTCACGTGAGGGATTGGAAGGTTTTTTATTCGCTGTTTGTCTCAATGTTTAACTCTGCGACTTGTTACGTGACTGACACTTTTAGGATTTGACATTTTTAGTATTTTTTTTTTAACAGTTTCCGTTGTCCTTGGCCAGAGCAGCAACTACATGAAAAAAGAAAAAAAAAGTAAGAGTAAAAGGAAATCGTGAGAACGTGGATGATATTAAGCTTTAGCGAACACGAAATCACATCTCACACAACAAAATACAAATTTGGAGCTAAAGGTTCATTATTGGCTAAGCACCTCACTCTGTAGCTGCGCGTGTCCGTCCCGGCAAGCACGTGGGTGATATTGAACGTTACAAAGCATGAAATCAAAGGCTCTTAATTGCTGAGTTCCATCTAGGAATTCATTTCACGTCACGGACTCAAGGGTCATGGCTCCAGATCTCTTACGTTGTAGCTGCACGGTTCCTTTCATGTAATGTAGAGTATGAATTCAAATAATCTCTGTTGAAATGCATCTGTGTATTTATTCCACGTTAGGGACTATAAAATTAACTATGAAATGTCAAACGAGATCCATTTAGTTAATATTTAGTTAATAAACACCCCGTCTACGTATTAATCAGAAGAAAACTGTGCTAAACAAGCATATCACTAGTGGCGATGCTAGCGCTATTGATGGTGGTGGTGGTGGTGGTGGTGGTGGCGGTGACGGATCCATGTTATCTCGTGAACCAATCAGTGAAGTCATACAGCGGTGGTGGTGGTGGTGGTGGTGGTGGTGGTGGTGGCGGTGACGGATCCATGTTATCTCGTGAACCAATCAGTGAAGTTATACAGCGGTGGTGGTGGTGGTGGTGGTGGTGGTGGCGGTGACGGATCCATGTTATCTCGTGAACCAACCAGTGAAGTCATACAGCGGTGGTGGTGATGGTGGTGGTGGTGGTCGTGGTGGCGGTGACGGATCCATGTTATCTCGTGAACCAACCAGTGAAGTCATACAGCGGTGGTGGTGGTGGTGGTGGTGGTGGTCGTGGTGGCGGTGACGAATCCATATTATCTCGTGAACCAACCAGTGAAGTCATACAGCGGTGGTGGTGGTGGTGGTGGTGGCGGTGACGGATCCATATTACCTCGTGAACCAACCAGTGAAGTCATACAGCGGTGGTGGTGGTGGTGGTGGTGACGGATCCATATTATCTCATGAAGTCATACAGCGGCCCAGTTAGCGGGCAATAATGCTATTACTCACCCAACCAATTACGACAAAGGCTGGGACAAAGTTGAAGCCGTTCCCTCTACCCCGCGTCCCCACCACAGGCGCCGCTACCTGCTGACGGAGATTCCTGTGTGGGGCGGCAAATACTTGACAGCTTTTGTGCATTTCATTTGATTCATTTAGTGGAGAGAGAGAGAGAGAGAGAGAGAGAGAGAGAGAGAGAGAGAGAGAGAGAAAGAGAGAGAGAGTTAAGATTAAAACAAAAGAAAGAGCACAAAAAAATAAGGTGAAGCTGCAAGAAGCCATCAGGCCTACACGTGGCAGTCCCTGTATGAAACAAACCTACCTATTTATACCTATCCAAGGTACTCAAGATTCAAGGATAGAAAGCACTTAGACTAACACTGACACACAGCACCTTTGATAGTGGAGGTATTAGCCAGGTTACATAACATCACAATAGATAACTAAAGACTCTGAGTTGATAATTACGAAGTCTAACAATAATGCACCGCGGCTTTAATAGTGGAGTTACTAGTTACTATGTTAGGTTAGATCAAGTCAAGACAACCAAAGACTGAGGGTTAAGAAGTGGTAAGCCTAATTCTGATAGTTCCGCAGCTCTAACCTTGAGCGAGACAGGCTTGGTGATGCATTAAGCGGCACAGCGAGCGATGATCTCCTTTACGAGGGAATAAAACCATCAGGCGGGACGTTTGGTGAAAACCTTCATTCCGTAAACAGCAACTCGGCGGCTGGCTGTCGGATCAGGGCGGAGGAGTCAACCTCTCGCTGTGACTGTTGTGTTCAGGCTTCACATGGATGTGTTAAGATGTAATGGATATATTTAGCGTATCTCTGTAATTAATATGTTTAGAGCATCCCTGTAGTAGTAGTAGTAGTAGTAGTAGTAGTAGTAGTAGTAGTAGTAGTAGTAGTAATAGTAGTTAATAATAGTAGTAGTAGAAAAAAAAAAAAAAAGAGGAGGAGGAGCAAGACTCATTTACGTTCCTGTTTCGGATTCAAAAGTTATCATTAATTAGCCACTGTAAGAAATGTTTATGCCTGTTACGTATTAATGTTTCAGTACACGTCATGCTATTATCAATATAAAGACATGCCTTAGCAATACTAATTCAAACTCTAAGTTAACACACTGCAACGCTTCACTCTCTTACCACGAGTATTTTCAAAGGCCACAGATATGACTACCATGTTCCCAAGAGTGTTTCTCGTGTCAGTAATGTACCTCGTTGATCTATCACTAGCACTATATAAAACACTCTTAAAAACCAATGTAACTTCACGACGACTATTTTCAAAGACCACAGAGATGAGTACCATGTTCCCAAGAGTTTATCGTGTCAGTAATGCAGAAATCTTGTTAATCTGTCACTCATACCATAAAACACTCTTAAAAACCCACCTAACTTCATGACGACTATTTTCAAAGGCTACAAAGATGATTAGCTGTATTATGAAGCGTTTCTCCTGTTAATGGTGTGGAAATTGTGTTAATATATCACTATAAATATAAAAAAAAACCGTAAAAAAGCTCGTATAAATTCGTCTGTGTAGAGTCCTTTGAAAGTAGTGGAGTTGTGGCGTAGAAGAGTTTGGAAATATATTCCTTAGAGGGAACATCACTGCCATTTAACAATACTCGGGTTATTAACAGTAAATAATGATATCTATCACTGCGCCTGCCACTGACAACTTCACTTCATTTTCAGACTCATGAATGATTGCAAACAATGAATAAACAATAAAGTCAAGTGAAGTTTCGATCTCCACAATAATTACTACATTAAGAACATAAGAACATAAGAAATAAGGGAAGCTGCAAGAAGCGACCAGTCTTACACGTGGCAGTCCCTGTATGAAATATACCTACCTATTTCCATCTATCATCCCCATCCATAAACCCGTCTAATCTTCTCTTAAGGCTCCCTAATGTCCTAGCACTAACAACATGATTACTGAGTCCATTCCACTCATCTACCTCTCTATTTGAGAGCCAATTTCTTCCTATCTCTTTCTTAAACCTAAATTTTTTAAGTTTGAACCCGTTATTTCTTGTTCTGTCCTAGTTTCTGATCCTAAGAATTTTACTTACGTTCTCCCTGTTATAACCCTTATACCACTTAAAGACTTCTATCAGGTCCCCTCTTAACATACGTCTCTCTAAAGAATGTAGATTTAACAGCTTCAATTTCGCCTCGTAAGGAATACTCCTCATCCCCTGTATCCTTTTAGTCATTCTCCTCTGTACTGATTCTAATAGACCTATATCTTTCCTGTAATGTGGGGACCAGAACTGCACAGCGTAGTCTAGATGAGGTCTGACCAGCGCCAAGTATAATTTTAATATTACTTCCAGCCTTCTACTTTTTAACACTCCTAAAAATTAATCCTAGTACCCTATTTGCTCTGTTTCCGGCCTCAATGCATTGTTTTCCTTGACGGAGTTCAGAGCTAACTATAACTCCTAAATTTTTCTCGTACCCTGTACCTACCAGAGTTTGGTTGTTTATTGTGTACCTACTGTGTGGGTTTCCTCTACCTACGCTAAGTACTTTGCATTTGTTGATATTAAGCTGCATTTACCATCTGTCCGTCCGTTCATTCATCCTTCCTAATTCTGCCTGCAAGGGGATGGCATCCGATTCTGACATAATTAATCTACCTATCTTTGTGTTATCCGCAAATTTACTAACATCACTGCTAATTCCACTATCCAAGTCATTGATATATATTTTAGTTAGTACAATTTGCTGGTGTATTTATTATATTTCGTATGATAACGTTGGTATTTACAAATTAAGAAAAAACGTATTTAACTCAAACATTAGAGCAAAGGCAATCATACTCAGAATATGACTGTCACTGGAAGACTTTCTTGCAATAAACAGCAACATAATATCATCAGTACATTTATCACGTTAATCGAGAATAATGCTGGCGAGTGACGAGCCTGTAGCAGTGCTATCAATCCTGGCTTCAACAGTCGTCCTCAGAAGGCCAACACAAATAATAAATAAATAAATAAATAAAATAAATAAATAAATAAAATAAAATAAAATAAAAGTTTCCCGACCCTCCCGGAAGTGAAAAGGTAACAGGAAAAGATTTTAACATTTCCAGTGAACGCACTAATGAATCCCAGCGACTTGCATAACAGATTCGGTGCGATGGGTGGCGGAGGCAGCGAGAACAGGCAACAAGATCCCTTCCTTGAGTCGCCTCTTTCACTGTGACACCACCATTGTGACAGAGCAGAGTTACACTCAGACTTCCCAGCTTTAAGGTGAGATGAAGAGCGTGGCAATCAATGTACGCCCTCCTGCTGGAGACACACGGCTCTGTGATGTGCCTGGCGAAGATGATACTTGTTGGCAAAGTAATACTAGTTAATTCTAGGTAATTATGAGCTTGTCTTTGTGTTGTCTCCTCTACGGTCTGTTATCTTGCTTTTTTTCTAACAGTTTTTTGCCCTTGACCAAAGACATTCTTACATTAAAAAAACGGAAAATCAAAGTAAAGCCTTGGACGGTTAGAAGATTGTCACAAATACCTCCTCTGTAGTGGATCGAAAGACAGCACAGGCATGATAGGACCCCAAAAAAAAAACAAAAAAAAAAATAAATAAATAAATAAAAAATAAATAAATAAACGGACGGGAAAAAAAAAAAATAACGTTTGCATGAACCCAAAAGAAATAAGCTGAACCGAATGAACTCACCAGACAAGTGAACGTCAAGACAAACATAGTAATGAATACACCCAAGGCGGTTCATGGTACGAGCAAAGCGCCTTTCCTGGTGTTCAAGGTCAGAGAGGACAGCGAGGCCTAAGACTTGTCACCAGCTCAGGAAACACGACATCTGGAGCGGCTGGTGAAGATGAAAATTTGGAGATTGAAATTCATGCATACAGAGAATGTGTGTCGTGAAAATTTCCCCTCCTCGCAAGATTCATGTAGTCGATGGAATTAGGTGAGATATGACTGCCTGAATGTGACCAGGTCGCACTCCTGAAGCGGGAATACGGTGAATATGTTTGATATATTTACACTTCAACCTTCCCTCTGGTCTCCTCGATAATTCTCCTATTTGTGTCCCTCGATGCAATGATGATCACCTATAAACACCAAAATGACGCGGGTTATTTTACGTTGGATAGCAAAACGTGGCCATAATGCTACAATACGGTGCATATTCTTGGTACATTCAACCTTCCCTCTCGTCTTCTCTATAATTCTTCTACAGTAACACTTCAATGTCATAATTATCACCTATAAACGCCAAACCGATGTGGGTTACTTTACGATAAAAAGCAAAACGCTGCTATGATACTGGAACACTGTGAAAATACTTCAATCTTCATTCTTTCTTTCTCGATAAAACTCTCGCCCTTCGCTGCCACAACTGTCACCTATAAACAACGAGCGGGTTACTTTACGCTGGGAAGTAAAATAAGTGACCATCGTGAGCATTATGACAAACACTCATCTTCGTTCCTGGAGAAGGTAAGATAAGAGAGCGAGTGAGGAGGTAATTCATAGAAAGAGTGAGACAAAAATGACATACATTGAACTGCCATAAAGAAAGAAAGTAAATAGTGAATGTTGTCTTTACCTGTGCATAGATAAGGTAAGAAAATAAAGAGAAAGGGCTGCATTCACCTGTGCACAGAGAAACTAAGAAGGAAAGACTGGCAGCTCAGTTCATCTGCGCCCTGAGTAAGTATGAGAAGTAATGACAAATACATTCACCTCTGTAAATAGAAACAAAATAATGACGTTAATAGAGAAAGCAAGAAAAAAGACTAGCCCTGCATTTATTTGCCTCTTTGTAAAGAAAATTACAGAGGAAAAAAATTACAGCCATAAGGAAACCACGAAGAAAAATAGAGGAAAATGAATGAGAACCTAATTAACAAACACATCGGCAAAATGAGACGAAAAGCACTTCAAAGGAGCATTTAGAAACCATTATTTTGATTAGGTGGAAGAAGAAGAGACTTGAAAGGTAACAAATGTCGGGTCACAGGGTGCAAACTCCATCAAATTTCCTTCTTGCCGCCTAAACCATCACAGGGGAAGTGGGAGAAAGTACCATCGCCTCTGAGTGTTGGAGTGAGGCAACCTTCAGGCCAAAGACACTTCCGCCATTTTCCACGTGAGATTTCCTGACGTGTTTTTTTAAGTCGATCTCTGTGATATTTGTAGTGTGTGTGTGTGTGTGTGTGTGTGTGGTAGAGAGAGAGAGAGAGAGAGAGAGAGAGAGAGAGAGAGAGAGAGAGAGAGAGAGAGAGAGAGAGAGAGAGAGAGAGAGAGAGAGAGAGAGAGAGAGAGAGAGAGAGAGAGAGAGAAATAACCATATAGGGACGGTAAAATAAACAGACATCCAGACATAAAGACAGATATACATAGATACATACATACATACCTATACATACAAACAAACAGACAGACAGACAGACAGAAAGGAAGAAAGAAAAAACAGAAAGACGAACAAGAAGACAGCCACAAGCAGCCTGTAAGGAGCAGGTCTGGGCAGCTTTCCAGCATCACTAAGAAAAAGGAGGGAAGCTTTAACAATAAGAGGATAAACACGTCCGTCGCCTTTCACCAGAACATTAAGTACCAGCCGTGCTCCTCCTCGCCGCGTAGTTCCCGCCACCACATTCTCTGCGCGACAACAAAACCGTGGAAGCTGCACTGACAAGGCTGACAATGATCACAATTTTGTCTCTGGAAATAATTTGTGTTGTGTTGTGCCGTGTGTATTTTTGCCTGTTGTATAGATTTGTATGTGCTGTATATTGTTGCTACTTTTACGCATCTCAGTGCTTCGTGGGCCATCCTGCATGAACGGTTTCCTGTGTCTACCACATATATACTTACAAAGTGTGCAAGTTCTTCCAGCTGTCCGAGAACATCAAGTGGTGCCCAGTATAGTGTAAGTCTCTCCCAGCTCAGCCATCTTAACCAGGTCCATTCTCAAACGATTCAGCCTTCACTAGTTTTAATCTCTATCATGAAAATTACCGGGCGGTTTCGATGTTATTTTCATTATTTTTGTGATAGTGTAACAAGAACTCTTCGTCATCATTTGGAAAACACTCGTGAGAAAGACTTTATTTTTCTCTCCCTTTGACGTTTCGAAAGTTTATGAGATTCCACAGCGTTTGAAAACACGAGCCTTGGTTTTCTCCACACGACCGAGCCACGAAACACTTTTGCGACGCCGAACTTCAGTCATTCCTGCAAACTGTTGTTGACGCACAAACCAAGAAACAAAAATAGAGAGGTTGAGAAACACACACACACACACACACACACACACACACACACACACACACAAAACAATGAAACACATGAGACAAGACACAAGCAAGAAAAAAAAACAAGGACGAGGGAAATAGAAAAAAGAGACACAGGAGAAGGAAAGAATGTACGAACGAGAAAAAAAAAAGAGACAAAGGAGATAAACAATAGAAACACGACGCATGAGAGAAAGAAAAAGACAAGGAAAAAAGGAACAAGGAAAAGGAAAGGAAGAAGCAACGGAAGTGAAAAATAGGAACACGAGACAAAAGTGAAGGAAAAGACGAGGAAAGAGGAAACGAAATAAATAAATAAAAAGAACGAGGAAATAAACAGGAAAATGTCAACACAATGTGATGATAGTTTTCCACGTACAAGAAAGTATCAGTGGTTGTTGTTGTTTATCGTGAGACAAAGACAAAGGTGCGAAATGTTGTCAGCGTTAATTAATTACTATGAGGAATGAAAGGGATTGTGTGACTTGCTTTTATGTTCACTCCATTATAGACGACCCTTTGTGTCCCTTCCTTCTGAGCCCCGCCACAAGACACACTCAGCTGGTAATAATGAGACGACAGTGTGTGTGTGTGTGTGTGTGTGTGTGTGTGTGTGTGTGTGTGTGTGTGTGTGTGATACTGGTTCGTATTCTGAAACACTTCCTTCTCTCACGCAGAATATTTTCAAAGGGCACAGAGATAAACAGTCGTGTTCTAACTGGTGGCTTCTTCAGTGAATGGCCAGAATTCTTGTTAAATTATTAATGCAGTCATAGAAACATCCTTGATAACCACCTTGCCTGTCAGTACAGCTTGATACAGCTTGATAAAAAAAAAAGTCGAGAAGAAACGAGGTCCATTACCGTACCACGAATCAGGCACTGTTAGGTATACTACTACTACTACTACTACTACTACTACTACTACTACTACTACTACTACTACTACTATTACTACTACTACAGTTATCATTATTAGAGACAAGTGTCATGAAGCAAGCTTTTTTAATTATTTTCGTTCTTGGTTTCTTTAGGGGAACAATAAATGTAACTCGCCTCAAAAGACACACACACACACACACACACACACACACACACACACTCTCTCTCTCTCTCTCTCTCCATCCCCAACCTGTCTGAGTGTCTGATCACAATGATTCCTGTGACTACTATCACGCTCCACGGCGGGGATGAGATGTGGCAATCACGATCATGCGAGAAACGCGAGGCCCACCTTGGCCAGACATGAGTGTTCGGTTGTGTCATCCAAACACTCAGGTAGACCGATTCCTTAGAGGTGACCAGACGCCGCGGGGTCATCTCTCATCTACATAAAAAAAATCCATTGTCTGCAAACTCTCTACAGGTACTGATTAGGAAGAAGAAACCAACAAGAATTTAACTATTCCTTACCAGCGTCATCCTTCTTCTTACGCCACATTAAATACAAATATTAAGTTCTCTTTGTTTGATTTTAATGCTGCTTGCTAAGAATATTAAACTTTTAAAATATCAATAGATTTTCTTAAAGCATCTACCCACAAGCATATCCTGAGCACAGAACACGGAATGCTCCTCAGACGTTGTTAACCTCAATGCAGCTTGATTGAGACTGCTACTTATAAGATATCAATAGATCTTCTCAATGCATCTGTCCCCACGCCAGTCCTGGGAGCTGACAATGGAATACTCCTCAGACTGGAGCACGTCCTTGGTGGTGAATGCTGACGGCGACCCTTGAGCCAGATGATCAAGGCATTTGCTGCGAGAGCTTAACATGCCCTTCCTTTGAACCATCTGACCGAGTCAGCGGCTTAACGCCGTCTGTTTTCACGGTGTATATAATACGTAACAACAGAGGAGCTCGAAATAGAAGGGTGGGCTAAAGCAAAAAAATTGGTAGTGACCTAAAATTAGCCCTGTATTCTGATCCCGAAAATAGCAGCTTAGGGTTTTCCCGCAATTCTAATTCCTCTAATATACTGTAAAGTACAAAAAATAATAAATAAAAAATATATAAATTCTCAAGTTTTGCAAGGAGGTTGTAAGAACACCAGGGGACTTTGGCCTCAAGGAAAATGAAACACACAAAAGGGAGTGCGACATGCCGGCTTCTGAACACTATACCACTGCAAATCTCCGCATTCCTTTCCGACAGGTAACTTGATCTAGACAGCTACAGACCAGACGGCAACACTCAGAAAACACTCCAACACCAAATGCGGCTTGTCACCACCACACACTTCCGCTGCCTCACAAAATCATCTCCCTCAGCAACTTAATTGATGCGCCTCGTCCACACATGTCTGGGACACGCCCCACCCAGCTCGTGTGAAATGACTAAAGAGTTATAATAGTTGGGAATGAACGGCAGCACCCACTCACTTCCTGCAGACTATTTCACAAGCGCGATAAGACTGACCACTGATTCCTCACTACCAGATGTTTGAGACGCAGTCATGCATTCCTAATTTTTTTTTTTTTCTCTCTCTTTTAAGGATTATTTTCAGAGGCTACTGAGAATATTAGTTTTTTTTTTTTTTTCTGTTCTGTTGATGGTGTACAGCTCTTGTTCACCAATGACAATGATCTGGAAGACATCTCTTGTAACTCTATCGGTTTCCACTGAAGTCAATTAAAACCAGGTGAAACAAGACGCCGAGACGAGGGCGCGACCACACAAAACCCGCCAAGGAAGACGCGGCATTCCAGCTTTTTCTTGGCCCATTCCACCAAGGCAGTAATTACAAACATTAATTGAACCCACCAAACTCATGAACATTTATCATTTGGGTGAAGGAAATTACAGAGACCCCACGGAAGAAGAAGGCAGGTTTCCATTCCCGCGGCTGCGTCCCTCACGCCAGCGAAGCATCACGATTACTGCACATGCTCAATAAAAAAAATAAATAATAATAATAATAATAATAATAATAATAATAATAATAATAATAATAATAATAATAATAAATAAATAAATAAATAAATAAAAAATAGCTGCACATTGTATCTTGGGTAATTCCTGCGCTTTCCTTCCTTGGCTTCTGAGCAAGATGCCTAGATAAGTCAGTAATATTTTTGTTTGGAATAATTTCGCTACCTTCTGGCGCTCATTTACCAAAACCTTTAATTGTGGGTGCGCAATAAAGGTACTGCATTATACTATATATATATATATATATATATATATATATATATATATATATATATATATATATATATATATCCACCTAAGCTTCCTTCACATATTGCTCACTTCGCGCTAAGGTTGCAGCTCAAATACAAATAATCTCGTTTCGGTAATAGGCGTCAAGTATGAAGAGGGGAGCATAACGCGCGTGTATTGTATTTCATTAGTAGCTTAATAGCGGGATTCAAAACCATCTTGCGGAGACTCCGCTCGTATTGAGGTCAAGCAGCGTACTTACCATCACCATCATCAGTAGTAGTAGTAGTAGTAGTAGTAGTAGTAATAGTAGTAATATTATTATTATTATTATTATTAGTAGTAGTAGTAGTAGTAGTAGTAGTAGTAGTAGTAGTAGTAGTAGTAGTAGTAGTAGTAGTAGTAGTAGTAGTAGTAGTAGTTGTTGTTGTTGTTGTTGTTGTTGTTGTTGTTGTTGTTGTTGTTGTTGTAGTGAGTTTTTGTATGTAATATTTAGTAGTTTAAAACTAATATAACAGACCATTGATGAAAGGATATTTGTTTCTATTAAGTTTAATTCTCAGCATGTAATATTAAACAATTTAGAAAATTAGGATTTAGCAGTGAGTTAAAGGCTAATTAATATTGTGGCAGCAGTTGCGGTTATACTCTAAGGTTGAATGACAATATATTGTTTATTGTTAAATGAACATATATTTTTTTTAAGATAACCTGAAAAAAAAAAAAAAAGTGCGCAAAGGTTGTTTCTTGCCTCTTTATCAAAACAGTCTAGTTCACGATATTTAGAGTCTAGCCTACTCACTGACAAAAATGTTAAATAGCCGCGGTATCTTCACCGTGCAAAGTAGTAGTAGTAGTAGTAGTAGTAGTAGTAGTAGACAATAGAAGGAAGAAAACTTTCGAGAATTTTTTTTTTTTGTTCTTTTCTCTCTCTCTCTCTCTCTCTCTCTCTCTCTCTCTCTCTCTCTCTCTCTCTCTCTCTCTCTCTCTCTCTCTCTCTCTCTCGTCGTGTATATATTTTTGCTGTTCTTATTCTTTAGTATCTTCTATTCATGGTAACCCTTTTACTTCCAGCACGTCGTAACGCTCAGCACAAAAGCATCATTAATCCATTACCTCTCCCTTCCCACCCACTCACTTCACTCAAACAACAACCACCAAGTCACGGACATGCTGAGCTTCGACTAATTATTCCGACCTCTCGCTTCCTAGAAAATAAATCTACAGTGTGAATTTTCTGGTAACAAGCTTTTCTCTTTGCTCTTAATTCTCAATGAGTGTTTTGCTCCTCGCCTGCCCATGACCTTGTAATGAATGCAGGTGAGGCAGGAATGTTTAGAGACGTCGCAGTGAGCGTTTTGATACCAGATAGCGCCAGAATTTTTAATTCTCGCCGGAAAATAAATACTTTTTGGGGCAAGGTTTTACAAGCTTACAAAGGTGTATCGTTGCACAGTAATGCGTCTGAATTTTAAGTCAATTAATTTCGTGATAACTGACAGCACATGACATTGTTTGAGCCTCTATTCATAATTTCAGATGATATTCTTAAAAGAGCCTATAAGTGTATCAAGGCAGGCAATCTGTAATTTTCTACTGACCTCAATGGAAGTATACTAATATATACTTGCATTTTCATGTACTAAACAACAGGCAAATCCATTTAATGTAAAGAAAATATAATTTTGTATCAGAGACTTTATTTTTGCGGTACGATCACTATCCTCGGGTACTTGGGCAGCGAGCAAACCAAAACACAGGACCACGCTTACTGGACTACCCTGCACAATGGATACATCACCGCCACAATCATGGACTACAGCGGAATTAAGAAAATTACTGAAAGAACGAGCTATACCCTATTCTGGATATAGTAAAGCAAAGTAAAGGCCTTTGTATCGGCAGAACTGAGAGGCTATTCTTTACACTTTACACTCCTTCCTAATGGCGCGCGGCGCTTTCTTTAACTGAAGAATCATGATCAAGATAAGTACGTCGTACGTCCGCCAGCGGTGCTGTTCTTTTTTTTTTATTTCACTGATTACTTTCATATACAGGACGTGTCAGTGATATCTGATATTTTTCAACATTCCCAGATAAAATGCACAAGCCGAAATCAACATCCTTTTATTTTTACTGTTCATACTTAAAAAAAAAAAAAAATCATTACCTATTTTTAGTTTTATCTTATAATTCAATTAACAAAGCCTTATCATACACCAGTAAGTATGAATATTAATATTAAGGGTTATGTTTTTAATTTTAGATACACTTGTGCAGCAATTCATGCTGTACTTTTCCTGTACATCGATTTCAAATTTAGCTAAGACACCCCTTTGCCCCACGAAATCGGAGACAATTAAAAATGCTGGCGCTGATAGGTATCTACCAGCCTCACTGCCACGTCTCTATCTGCATGGATATCTGCATGGAAATGAAATCCACGTGAGAATCGGGTGACTTTAATTTTCAGAGCCATTAATCAAGATAGGGTTAAAGCTTGATGGAGAGAGAGAGAGAGAGAGAGAGAGAGAGAGAGAGAGAGAGAGAGAGAGAGAGAGAGAAATTTAAATCATCCTTTTATGAGGCGAAGAGACACAAGCCTTTGTTTTTCCTTACTTGATATAGAAATAACGTTCCTGAGAGCGAGAGAGAGAGAGAGAGAGAGAGAGAGAGAGAGAGAGAGAGAGAGAGAGAGAGAGAGAGAGAGAGAGAGAGAGAGAGAGTCTGCTAAGTTCCTGGTAAGTTGAGTATTGTTGTTACTCTTATTAGTAATCACTGAAATGACAAATACAAGAATAATAATCATTATCATAACGTGCATCATTCTTTTTCATGCCTGCAATTCATGAGGCACACACACACACACACACACACACACCCTCCCCTGGACCCCCACCCTCTCCCCTTCCATTCCTCCACCCGCCGTTCCTCCTCCTGGTCGGAAGCTTTCATCCTGCTAAGTAAATCCCCTATAAAGGACAAATATTAGCTTGAGAAGTCTTTGCTTATAATTAGTATCGTCAAGTATCATGACAAAGAAAACAAATAATTTGGTTCAATACATCGGCAGTTCAATGACCGATATAGTTCTTGCTTTAGCTAAAATAAAAGAAAAAAATAATACCCTTAATTCTTTTGTGCCCATTAACAATAAACTGATCTCTTGCAGCATAACAGGATACAGGACAACACAACGCTGCACAACACAAACAAACACAACACACTTCCTCCACATATCACAATACAAGCCCCTTACAACACAACACAAAACAACATACTGCTTTCTTACGACACAATACAACACAGTACAGTACACTTCCCTCACACAACACAACTCAACACAACACACTGCCCAAACACAACACAACAGCACAAAACAACACCCGCCCTCTGACTACACACCACAACCCAACACACGCCCCCTTATAACACATATCTATCACAACACAACACTGCCCTACATAACTCACACACACACACACACACACACACACACACACACACACACGCACACACACACACACAGAAATGATCCGTGCTAATGAACACACAGGGCAAGTCAGCATACAAGCAACAAATGAACAGCACGTCACGGGATTCAGAGCAACACGTGAGGAAGGATTTGAGCAGAATAGAAAAATTGTTGCAATAAGTGATGAACGCGCAGTGAAGAGAAAAAAAAATATTGCAGGGATTAACTTGGTACTCTGTCCTCGCTATTGCTGTCAACAACACGAGCAGTAACAGCAGCGACACGTGGCATTAAATAACAACTATAACAAATGAATGATAGGTCAAGGTACTGCATTCACTTGCTAAATAGATATGTACAGTGCATGACCGTGAATAAGTTTGAGTAATTGATTAATATGATTGGCTGAGTGGGTGAGACAAGTGACTCATTAAAAAACAAAACGTAGCAGCCGACGTGAATGAATGAATGAATGAATGAATGAATGAATGAATAAATGAATGAATAAGAAAATAATAAATAAATAAGACAATTAAGGACTAACTTAATAGAATTTATGGTGGCATCGTTACTTACAAGACAAACAACAACAACAACAACAACAACAACGCAATATTCTAGAAACATGAAAAAAAAAAAACAGACCGAGAGACAGACACGCAGGCAGGCAGTCAGACAAACACAGTGGCAGGCAGACAAGCAAACACGTATTGACACAAACATACATAAGGATAACAAAAAAAAAACGGAAAAACAGACAAAAAAAAAAAAAAAAACAGACAAAAAAAACAGGCAGAAAAAAACAAAACGAACACACACACACACACACACACACACACACACACACACACACACACACACACACACATGATAAAGGAGGCTAACAGGACACTCAGTAATAAAGAAGAATACTGCAAATTACAACGTAAGTTTGAGGCAAAATTGGTCAGCTTCAGGCAGCAAGACTTGTGGTGGTGTGATAAAAAATGGACTTTCATAGCCTCTCTCTCTCTCTCTCTCTCTCTCTGGTTATGTTTGTTAGTACTGGGAAAGTGATAGTCTCTCTCTCTCTCTCTCTCTCTCTCTCTCTCTCTCTCTCTCTCTCTCTCTCTCTCTCTCTCTCTCTCTCTCTCTCTCTCTCTCTCTCTCTCTCTATCTATCTATCTATCTATCTATCTATCTATCTATCTATCTATCTATCTACCTATCTATCTACCTATCTATCAATCAATCTAAAAATTAACCTCACACAAGTGCATTATTATTACTTTCCAGCTCGCCAGCACAGTACGTGTCTCTACATTCCCAGCATGTTGTGAAAGGCCACTAAAGGGGAAGGGGCGAGGTGGTAGCAACGCCTTTTCTCTGTGCTTATTCCCGTAGTGAGAAAAGTAGAGACAGACGAGGGGTGATTTTACAGAGTCCTCGCTGAACCCTGATGGATGAGCCTGGTCTTGTCAATACCTACTTTGTTTGATAGGAATGACTGGGTTATGTTAGATTAGTGTTGTTGCTGGTGTTGTTGTTATTGTTGTTGTTGTTAATGGTGGGATTGTGGTGTTTTTACTGGGCTGGTTGTTGCAGTTGTGGTGGTGGTAATGGTGGTGAGTAGTAGTAGTAGTAGTAGTAGTAGTAGTAGTAGTCGCACCACCATCAACAACACCACCACCACCACCACCACCACCACCACCACCAGTAACAACAAAAGTAGCAGTAAAAGTCAGATCATATCAGGTTAACTTGTACCAATATTAAGTTGAGTCCCACGAGACCAAGGTGGTAGAACAATATATGGTAAAGCGCAGTACAAGAAAGTCAATATTGTAAGGCACAGTACAGGGAGGGCAGTGTATCGTGAGGCGCATTACTAAGGCCAGTACATTGTGAGGCACATTACTAAGAGGAGCTGTGTATTATAAGGCACAGTACAAGAAAGGCAGTATATTGTAAGGCACAGTACAGGGAGGGCAGTGAGAGGCGAGGCGTAGTACTCACTGACGAGCGGTGTCTCCTCAGCTGGCGGCAGGGACTCTGATGGTCATGAGGAAGACAGTCATGGAGAGCAGCGCCGAGATGCCCTGAGTCACCTTCTCCCCGGATCGCTCGGCACGTGGAACACCAAAAGGGCTGCAGAGAACAGAGGGAAGGTACATGTAGGTCAAGAGTGAAGCTGATGGAGATGTTTGAGTGGCATAAGGGAGATGGCAACCAGAGGAAAGGTGTACGAGTGGTGATGATGGAGGTGTTCAAGTGGCATAAGGGATATAACAAGGTGACAAACAAAATATTCAGGATTAGTAATCAGGAGAGGTAGGTTTTCTACAGGGACTGCCACTTGTAGGCCTCATCACTTCATGCACCAACCCATATTTTGTCGCGTTATGTTCCTGTGGTTCTGATGGAGGTGTGCAAGTGGGAGACAACACGGTGATGTAGACAAGATTCTATATGGTCAATAATCAGGATGGGGCTAGAAGATGCTATAATTTTCTCAAGGAGTGACGAGGCTGGACCAAATCATGAAGGAATACATCAGCAGGAGACATTTCCTCGTCTGTTTGAGAACTATTCCTAACAAGCTAACTAAGAAATCAACAAATTCTAACAAGCTAATTGAGAAATGAACTAACTCTAACAAGCTAAGAAATCAATTAATTCCAACGAGGTAACTAAGAAATAAACAAATTCTAACAAGCTGACTAACAAATCAATGAATTCCAACAAGATAAACTAATTCTAACAAGCTAATTAAGAACTCCAGCTTATCCTAACAAACTACCTAAGAAATAAAATCATTCTAAAAAAAAAAACTAACCTAGAAAATTAACCTGTTTCCACGCCAGACAAGTTCCTCCCCCGCTGTTAGAGGAAGGGGAGGAGGTAATCCATCCACCACGCCCCTCTGGCTCAGGGCGTCTCGGCAATACTGGCAGGGTGCAAGGTCACAACTCCTTGGCTTACGTCCAAATTGTCTTCACCAAGCCGGAGATTCGAACCCCGGACCCTAGTATTGTGTGTCGGGCGCGCTAACCACTGCACCACCAATCCTCTTAGGCCTCTAAATCTTTGACTGCTAATAACAAAGTAACGTTGGTGGGCAATTCTACTAAGCGAAAATTAAACCGAGTACAGTATAATGTTTTACTATTTGTGTTGCAGATAACGAGTGTCACAAACATACTGCTCCGGCTAAGTAATCAGAACAGGGCGAGAAATAATGGATTTAAGCTTGATAAAGTTTGGTTTTTGAAAGAGATAGGCAGAAATGAATTCTCAAGGACAGTAATCAGTAACGGATGAATGGAATATAACATGAGTGACAAACAAAATCCTTAGGGTCAATAATAAGGACAGGAAGAGAAATAGTGTGTTCAAGCTTCATGCAGGTACATTTGAAAGAGATAAGAAGGCACTGCATCTCAACAACAATGGTGGATGACTGTAATGGACTCAGTAATCAGGTTGTTAAGGATGAAAGAAAACCACACAAATTTATGGATGAGGTGGATGCAGGTAAGAATGTTTTATACAGAGACTGCCACAAGTAAAACTGATGATTTCTTGCAGCTTCTCTTATTTCCTTATGTTGGTAAGTTGTCTTTCCTTGAGTGTTGGCTTTGCACGTTATACACAGGCACGCTTAAGTAAACACTAAAACTCCATCGCCTCTGTTGAATCTTTTTTTTTTTAAGTTAATGCAAAGTTGTACACGAGTATTTTACTGAACTTTAAAGAAACCACAGTAATCCTACTTCATGAACATAATAACATAGGGATTAATAATAAAAACAGGTAGACAAAAAAAATAAAGAAATGAAAGAAACGTAAAATAAGACAAAAAAAAATACAAGAAAACAATCAGTAATACAAAAGAATAACAAAAAATCAACACAATAAAAGGAAAATAGAACACAGAAGACAATTAAGAAAAAAAAACTAGCACAAACTACAAACAAATATATAAACCACACAGAAAAAAAAAAAAAAACAATACAAGGGAATACGCAAGGAACGCAGAGGAAGAGTACAAGGGAAAGACTGCCAGCGAGGAACACTTTGTCCTTAAAGAGGCAATTTGTGGCCACCGCAGGAACCACACGATCTCATGTACCCGTCATGGAAGCCAGGCAGCAGGAGGAGGAGGAGGAGCAGGAGGAGGAGGAAGAGGAGGAGGGACTTGTACGTAGAAGAGATCAGGAAACGATGAGAAAAGAGGTGATTGAGCACAAGGAGGAGGAGGAGGAGGGTTGCGTAGGATGATGGGAAACCCCAGAGGTGAATGAGAAAGAGGAGGAGGAGGAGGAGGAGGAGGAGGAGGAGGAGGAGGAGGAGGAGGAGGAGAAGGAGGAGGAGGAGAACACAACAAGTAAAAAACAGAAGGACTAAAAAGTTAACACTTTTCTAAAATCTCTCTCTCTCTCTCTCTCTCTCTCTCTCTCTCTGGAAATAAGCCAGAGCATGAAGTGTGTGTGTGTGTGTGTGTGTGTGTGTGTGTGTGTGTGTGTGTGTGTGTGTGTGTGTGTGTGTGTGTGTGTGTGTGTGTGTGTGTGTGTGTGTGTGTGTGTGTGTGTGTGTGTGTGTGTGTGTGTGTGTGTGTGTGTCTGTGTGTGTGTGTGTGTGAGTGTGTGTGAGTGTGAGTGTGTGTGTGTGTGTGTGTGTGTGTGTGTGCGTGTGTGGTGAGAGAAGCTGTTTACATGTGTCAACTTTATGATTATGCATTAAAGTTATCTCTCTCTCTCTCTCTCTCTCTCTCTCTCTCTCTCTCTCTCTCTCTCTCACCAGTTTCTTCTTCTCTTCCCTTCCATCTCTCCCCTCCTCCTTCCTTCCTTCCTTCCTTCCTTTCTTCCTTCCTTCCTTCTTTCCCTAGTTGTCTCATTCCTTTCCTTCATCCCATTCCTTGCTTTCCATTTTCTTCCCTCCTCCAACTTCTCTCCCTTCCTTCCTTCCTCCTTCCCTCCTCCCCCACACCACTTCCCTTATTCCTTCCTACCTTCCTTCACTCCATTCCTCTCTCTCTCTCTTTCCTTCCTTATTTAATTATGTAGATGAAGGAGGGAGTAAGAGAGGAAGGGAGGGAGGAAAGGAGGGAGAAAAGAAAGGATAAATATATGGTTAGGGCAAAGAAAAGAGGGAGGAAAAGAGAGAAAGAAAGAAACACAAACAGAAAGGAACAAATAGAAAGAAAAGTTGGAAAGAAAGAGACAGAAAGAAAAGAAAAGAAGGGTATGGAAGGAAGAGAGAGAGAGAGAGAGAGAGAGAGAGAGAGAGAGAGAGAGAGAGAGAGAGAGAGAGAGAGAGAGAGAGAGAGAGAGAGAGAGAGAGAGGCACTAAACCCTTACACCCACCCAGCCACCCATCCACACACACACACACACACACACACACACACACACACACACACACACAACAAGATATACAAACAGAAGAAGCTGTACAATGAATCAACTAATAAAACAGGTAAGGGAGGCCACCTGAGTCTGGCTCTAGTAATTAATTAGGCCGCAGGTAAAAATGAAGAAGCGAGCAATAGGAAGAGACAAATAAGTAATACATAGAGTCTACCTGTGGAAGTTAATACAAAGAGATAGTGATGAGAGTGTGGAGGAGATGAAAATGATAAGCATGCAGTTAAAGATTAGAGGTTATATTGTGCATGGGAAATATATTAGCAAGTAAACAGAAAGTAAATTATAAGTAGAAGATTTGTAATGCAGAGAGAGAGAGAGAGAGAGAGAGAGAGAGAGAGAGAGAGAGAGAGAGAGAGAGAGAGAGAGAGAGAGAGAGGTAGTACTGAATGGAGAATTGACAGACTGGTAGTAGAAATGACTATTCTTTCCCTACCTTCTTCTTTCTCTTCTTATTTTCTCTTTCTGTGACTTTTTTTCTATCTCTCCTCTTCTTTCTCTCTTTCCCTCTATATCCTCTTCTTTTTCTTTTTCTGTGACCTATTTTTTTTTTTTGTATTTTTCCTCTTCTTTCCGTCTCTTCTATTCCTTTACCGTGACTTTTTTCAGCCTCTCCTCTTCTTTCCCTCTCTTTTCTCTTTCCTCATTTTTTTCTGTAGGTCTCCTCTTCTTTCCGTCTTTCTCTCGGCTTCTTATTCCATGATTCTGGACTTTTCTCTCCCTCTTCTCCTCAATGTCTAACTTCATTTTCCTCATCATCATATTTTCTGGAGTAGTATCTTGCGCGCCTCCTTCTGCTCCTTAGCCTCAGAATAAGTAAAGTTCTGACGAAGCACCACCTGCTGCCGTCAAAAAAAGTATTTCTGTTGTCTAAACTTTGCCTGGTTTCATTTTCTCTCCCCCTGAGCTACTAAACCACTGAATGGCTCCAATTTGGCCTCTTGACTGTTAATGACACACGTTTCACTTCACTTGGGTTACCTTAGATAAATAACACACAGAGCCGAAATAGAACAGCAGGCCCCGGGAGGTTCCAAGCACCTCATTGTTTACGTCTTTTGAAATTATTCTCTCAGATTGCTACACATTTCCATTCGTTCGTGGCGGTGACAAGTAGATCAAAGGGTCTAGTGTAAGCGCAGTGTGTGATTTCAAAGCGCGAAGTGACATCAACAGGAGTGATCGAGTCTCAAATGTTTTAGTGGCCCAGTCAGAATCGTAAAGGGCAGTGTGTGTTTCTGAACATGTGGTGCTGAGATCAATTTTAGGGGGTACTGAAAAATGCTGCGTATATTGTAAGGCGGTACAATGTAAACGCTCCTTGCAAGGCACACCAAACTATCGGGAGTGTACTTTTATATTTGATGAAGTTAGCCTCATTTTCAACTGTTAATACAACTGTAGTTAATACAACCAGATATTAGAATTAACGGGCGCGGGAGTGTCCAGACTAGACGCAAGGGGTGCTGAGGTCGCAAAAAAAGGTTAGAAAATGTTAGTCTATGGAGAGATGAAGTAGTAAGTGTCACATTGTCATTGGCAGTAAAGTGTTAACAAAGGTACAAGAAAAGAAAATCTGAACTTCGTTACAGTACAAATGAGGATAAAGAATACTTGTAGCCATCCTGTCCTCGCCTGATGTATGACACAAGCACAGGGAACGAGGGACACAAACACCTAAACAGAGAAGAGCAATAAAATGTTAAAAGAAGAGGAAAGAAAAAGAAAAAAAGAAGGAAAAAATGAGGATAAAAGAAGAAAAAAAAACAGTTGTTGGTACATAGACAACAAAAGAAAGCTTATACAAAGGAGTATTATTAATTATTTTACTGGAGAAAGAAAAAGAAAGGAAAAAGAAGCTTAAAAAGGAAAAAACAAAGTAGATGCATAAATAAAGAAAGGAAGTTATTACACAAAAGGGAATTACAAATTATGTTGTTAGACAAGGAGGAAATAAACAAAAATAAATAAAAATGTAGAAAAATGAGTTAGCATGAGAGAGAGAGAGAGAGAAAAAAAAAGGTTGATGCATAGACATAAGAAAGGAAAATTATTACATAAAGGAGGATGATTGACTTTTGTTCCTGTCTACACTACAGAGTCAGGAATGATTGTTTTGTCCCCACCGAGAAGTTAATGTACACAGGAAGGACTGGTAAATATTAAAGGCAAACAGATAAGCATGATGACTAAATAATAATGATGCAAAACAAAGAGATTACTTTTCAACAACAATCTGAGAAATTAATGTCCACAGGCAGAGCAGGTAAATGTCAAAGGTAAACAGATAAACACCAAAACAAAATAATAACACAAAAATAAGATGATTACTATTTCAGCAAAATTACAAAATGAGAACAATTTATGATCACTTTCTCGTCTAAACAATTAGTACACACAGGTACGGCACGATACATCAAAGGTAAATATTTACACACAACAACTAAATAATAATAATAATGGTAATAATAATAATAATAATAATAATAATGATAATAATAATAATAATAATAATAATAATAATAAAAATGATAATAATAATAATAATAATAATAATAATAATAATAACAATAATAATAATGATAATAATAATAATAACAACTACAACAACAAAAAAAACAACAACAACAACAACAACAACAACAACAACAACAACAACAACAAAAACAACAAGGTGATTACTTTCCTAGCAACACTACCAAGAGCGAGAGAGACAAGAAGAATCAGTCTCACCTGTGCAATTAACATGCGAAGGTAAATGAGAGATAAACACTACGGGTAGATACAACACCTGAACTAAATAATATTACAAGAACAAGGTAATTAATATTTTCCATCGCCACTAAAGGAGAACCAAGACTAATAACTTTCTCACCTAAGGAGTGAACACACACAGGTAAGGCAGGTGAGATGAAAGGTAAACACACAAATAACTCAGTAACAATCACACAGAAGGAACATTACTTATTGAAATACAAAACCCAGACAGTAAAGAGTAATTTCCTTGTTCTCACCTGTGCTATCAATAAAC
>NW_026973802.1:0-2500 GCF_035594125.1 Scylla paramamosain | reverse complement strand
AGGGGGGAGGGGAGGGGGAGGGGATAGGTTAGGTGGGAGGGGGGAGGGGGGAGGGAAGACAGCCTGGAGGGGGGAGGGAGTGCTGTCTTGGGAGGGGGGAGGGGGGAAAGGGGTAGGTTAGGATAGGTTAAGTTAGGTTAGGTTAGGTTAGGGTAGGGTTAGGTTAGGGTAGGTTAGGTTAGGTTAGGTTAGGTTAGGGTAGGTTAGGGTTAGGGTTAGGTTAGGGTTAGGTTAGGTTAGGTTAGGTTAGGTTAGGTTAGGTTAGGTTAGGTTAGGTTAGGGTAGGGTAGGTTGGGATTAGGTTAGATTAGGTTAGGGTTAGGTTAGGTTAGGTTAGGTTAGATTAGATTAGGATAGGTTAGGTTAGGGTTAGGTTAGGATTAAGCTATCAGGACAAGTAAATAACAACACCGCCGTGTGCAGGCGGCCATCATGTGAGCAATGCACGTATTTTCGTGACCCACCTGCTGCCTTGGCAGAGACAGAGCGAGAGAGAGGGAATCACGTTTTTTGCATGGCCAGTTTTCCTTTAATTCTTCTTTCGCATAATTTATTATCTCGCATATTTATTACCAAATTACTCGAGAACCTGAGCCTTATTGGAAGCTAAGGGAAAATAAACTGTATGATCGATGTATGGGAACATTAATTATAGTTACTTTGAAACATGTACCTTATGGAAAGTATAGGGAAAATTAACCGTATGATCGAAGTACGGGAAAATAAATATAGCTACCCAAAAAACAACCTTATTGAAAGTTATGAGAGAGAGAGAGAGAGAGAGAGAGAGAGAGAGAGAGAGAGAGAGAGAGAGAGAGAGAGAGAGAGTGAGAGAGAGAGAGAGAGAGAGAGAGAGAGAGAGAGAGAGAGAGACCTGGCGCTTGGTGGCCACCGACGACGACCAACATCACCTCAGCACCAGTAACGTCACTTCGGAGCACCGGCTGTAGGACGTGTGTGCATTAAAACTCGGGTGCAGAGGGTCCCTCACCTTGACCCCCTGAGGCTGCTGCCACACACAGTGCAGAGTGCACCAGAGCTGCAGCCAGTAGCCACGAGCTAGTGAAGGTGCCTCGATCTCGCTGTAGCCAACACTCCAAAGCGCACCAACACAGCCAGGACTTCGCGGCTGTGGAACATGTTCACGGTGGCCACGCCCCAAGTGCAGGACATGTCCACACACCAGGTGAAGCTGGCAGCCCACAGCTGGCGTAGCACGCACCTGTCCCCACTGGCGCTTTAAGTTTTTACTGTATTATTGTATTAGTATTATTATCTTTATGTTAAGTACATGTATAGTATGTATACTATCATAGGCTTTTTAAAAACAATTCCATACTCAACGTGCAATTTTAAGCCTTTTCTGTAAGTATTTGTTTATATAAAAACAAATACTTACAGAGAAAGGTTTTCTTCCTTACAGTAGAAAAACCAAGCGCAGGATAATCGCCGACTCCGATGCGCGCCGAATAAAGGTGAATAAAGATGGCAGGCAGCATTCGCGCGTGTCGTGCGGCGTGGAGCAAGTCCCGGTAAGCCAGGTCAAACCAGAGCAAGGAAAATAAATAAAAAGTACAAAATAAAGGAAACATTTGCATAAGTCGAAGGCAGCCGTGCGGAGGTGAAACACAGTGACCACGCTCGTCAAGGTGCTGTGGGAAGGTGGTGGTGCCTCCACCGGGCTCCTCAGAATGCTCATTTCTGCCATTTTTCAATCCCTGAATTCAGCATCTCAAAATTCCAGCGACTACAGCAAACTTCACCAAGGTGTCAAAGTGGCATGCAGGCCAAGCGGGTAAGCAGTGATGAGGGCTGCCCACCTTGCAGCGTCACCCTCGTGGCTGAAATACACAACACCAGACACTGAAAGTACTTGGTGCTACTCCCATTGGACTTTTACCTCTTGATGGTGATGGTGGTGGTGGTGGTGGAAGTGGAAGTGGTGGTGGTGGTGGTGGTGGTGGTGGTGGTGGCGATCGTTACCTGTGACGGTGAAAAAAAAAAGTCAATTAGATGATAAAAAGAAAATTAACAAAAGAGCAAATTGCACACTTTGTATCGCTAGTCATATTTTCTTCTCCTTTTTCTTTAGAACACAACAAGTCGAGGACATGCATCGTTTGTGTACGTCTGATTGTTCTTTCTTGCTTTGACTTTCCTTTGTCTCACACTAACACTTTCCCTAACAGACCTTTTTTTTTTTCATTTACATCAACAAATAAACAATACGTACAGTAATATGAAGTGCAACAGACATTTCCCGAACACTTACAAAAAATACACCCAACACTCTATGGTTTACGAAACACATACACAAACACTGTGGCCACATACTTACTGAAACACCACAAACTTCCTTCGTAGGTTTGACAAATGCAGCAAACATTCTACACACAGGTGCTAACTGTGACTAACATTCATAGGTACACTTAATGGAATGTGGGAAAACAATATCAAAATATCATAGATGGTTATACACTGTTCTATAAAGACAAGGAAA